>NC_067164.1:38464259-38574259 GCF_903995435.1 Acomys russatus | reverse complement strand
TACACACTATACATCAAAATCTACATCTGTGTGTTACTTACATTCATGACTACAAATATGCCTTTTCCATTTGCTATTACCTGTATGTTTTCCGCTATTTTTTCTGTAAATTTCCAATACTGGACTTTAAAAACATTGCTCCCTTCAAGTTTACATATTTCCCCTGTCATAACAAGTTAATTTCATCACCCACTTGAATGTTCCTACTTTTTGATAATGGCTTGCGGATAAAAAGCACCACATCTGTGTTTGAAATCTGCGGTGCTGGGCACTGTGCCACCAGGATCTGCGGCGCTGAGCACTGTGCCACCAGGATCTGCGGCGCTGAGCACTGTGCCACCAGGATCTGCGGCGCTGAGCACTGTGCCACCAGGATCTGCGGCGCTGAGCACTGTGCCACCAGGATCTGCGGCGCTGAGCACTGTGCCACCAGGATCTGCGGCGCTGAGCACTGTGCCACCAGGATCTGCGGCGCTGAGCACTGTGCCACCAGGATCTGCGGCGCTGAGCACTGTGCCACCAGGATCTGCGGCGCTGAGCACTGTGCCACCAGGATCTGCGGCGCTGAGCACTGTGCCACCAGGATCTGCGGCGCTGAGCACTGTGCCACCAGGATCTGCGGCGCTGAGCACTGTGCCACCAGGATCTGCGGCGCTGAGCACTGTGCCACCAGGATCTGCGGCGCTGAGCACTGTGCCACCAGGATCTGCGGCGCTGAGCACTGTGCCACCAGGATCTGCGGCGCTGAGCACTGTGCCACCAGGATCTGCGGCGCTGAGCACTGTGCCACCAGGATCTGCGGCGCTGAGCACTGTGCCACCAGGATCTGCGGCGCTGAGCACTGTGCCACCAGGATCTGCGGCGCTGAGCACTGTGCCACCAGGATCTGCGGCGCTGAGCACTGTGCCACCAGGATCTGCGGCGCTGAGCACTGTGCCACCAGGATAAATGCTAGCAGGATGTTTACACATCACCATAATGTCAGAGCCTCCTGCCCCTGGTCAGGGGCTAAGGGGTGCGACAAGTGCCTGGCTCACTCCAGGTGCACACTAGCTCGATGATTTCATTACTTTCCTCTCACTAATTGTAGCAAGACTATTCCAGAACACACACACACACACACAGACACACACACACACACACACACACACACAGTGGATTTTCTCTAAAACATCTGAACATGGTAATAATATTTTTTCCTTTCTGTCCCGAAGGAAAATAAAAACCGTAAAAGCAATTGTGAGGGGACAATGAAGTGATGAATAAATATTGCTGCTTTTATGTCATTGATTGCTAGGAACCTGTTTTTGTTAACTGAACTGGAAAGAGTGTTTCTGGCCAAACTGTCTTAGGGCTGATGTATCTTCGTGCTCCGAGAGTGCAGATGCTGCGTCTTCTGGATGCTGCAGATTACCAACTCTGGGCAGTTTATATTTGGATCCGTTCATTCATGTATTTCGTGCTGTAAAGTAGCTAATCTTGAAGGGTTATCTATATCTTCAAAAGGCTGGAATGAATTAGGTGAGATGATTTTGCTATTTCATGATTTTTTTTATTTTTTGCATGAATCAATTAAAAACCTTTGGTCTTTAGTTTGCTTTAGTCTTTGTTCATGTCAGAAACTACAATCGATTTAGAATAATATAAAGGCATATTGAAGATGAAGGTGGGTGAGTAGCCTCCCCGCGAGAACTTCCTGTCCTAAGGCACAATTCGAGCTGCTGTCAAGGAGTTCAGTGTTTTTAAGCACCTCCCCGACCCCTAAGCAGGTGGAGACCGCACCCATGCCTCTACTCTATAAACTGTGCCTGAAATAATGGCATGGTTGGCTCCCTGATTAAGTTTAGGCCCATTTTATCACATTAAGACACCTTCCTGACATCTCAGAAGGGAGCCCCAATCTTATCTGAAGGTCACAAACTGGGGTGGCTGTTGATAGCCCTCTTGGTTATCAGCCAGCAAGGGAATCCAGATCTCAGAACCACAGGGAATGGAAATCTGCTTTCTGTGTGAACTTAGGTGCACCACATCCCAGCAGCCTGTGAATACCTCAATCCAGCTAGTGACACACAGACTCTGGGCCCGTGAAAACTGTGGTGTGCTGCCTAGTTTTATGTCAACTTGACAGAAGGTAAAGTCATCTCAGAGGAGGGAGCTGTCAGTAAGAAAATGGCTCCATAAGACTGGGCTACAGGCAAGCCTGTGGAGCTTTCTATTAATCAGTAATTGATGGAAGGCCCGGTTCATTGTTGGGGGTGGCATCCCTGGGCTGGTGGTCCTGGGTCCTGTAAGAAAACAGGCTGAGCAAGCCATGGGGAGTCAGCACCCCTCCTCGGCATCTGCATCAGCTCCTGCCTCCAGGTTCTTGTCCTGCTTGAGTTCCTGTCCTTACTGCTTTTTCTAATGAACTGTTACATGGGACTGTGAGCAAAATAAACCCTTTTCCTCCCAAGTTGCATTTGGTCATGGTGTTTTATCACAGCTACAGAAATCCCAAGGCACATGGTAAATGAAGTCTACTGTTTAAGCCAATGTTTGGGGCTATTTGTTTTGTAGCATGAACAACGGACTTGGGCCTTTTCTTTTATCTTTTTTCAACCTCGGGCTTCTTTTCCAGTATGTGAGACTCATGGAAGGATGATTTCTAGGAAACGTGAAGCGTAACAGGATTTCAGTGACACAGGGAGCTTAGCCAGGTCTGAGAGCCACCATGTCATTGATTTGTTAATACAATTATATTTTGCAATGTTATTCTTTGCTGCAAGTGAAATGTGTAATAGTTACGTCACTTAAATATATATCATGTTATCTACCATGTAAACCAGGGAGTCCACTTTTAAACGCTGATCACTGAGATAAAGGGAAGCCTTGCCCCAACAGAATTTTCCAGAAGGGACTCCATATCTTCTAACCATGAGGGTGACTTTCCTCAGGAAGGAAAGTATTCTAATGAAATATTATTGGGATGCTTTGTAGTAAAGCTCTCTGCTGGTTATAAATAGTTAGGTGAGAATAATAGATTACATGGTGTGAAAAATAATAAGAAGATTCCTCAGTCTGTGATGTAGGTGACAAACCAGAACATAATCAGCGGTTTCTAATGGAAGCATGGCGTCCCCTCGTTATGTAAGCACATGGCTGTGGAACCTGACATTCAACGCATGGAGAGGAGATTGAAGCTTAGCCTCTGCTGCCTGTGAGAAATGGGGCCTGAAATCCCCCAGGCTTCACAGTCCTTCTTTGTAAAGTGAGGCTAATAGTATTGACACTGCTGGCCAAGTAAGTCTGTGTGCAGATTAAATTTTATAGTGCAATCAAAGTGCAAACTATGGTGTGTGACATATTTGATACTCATTCAGATTTGACTCTTCATTTTCAAGTCACAGTGACAGACAGATAGAGAGACAGGCAGACACACACACACATGCATGGAGACAGTGAGGGACTCATGTTATCATCTGATTTAGATGGAGTGTTGTGCTCTGATCTGATCATGACATCTCTTTTACATATATGAATAGTGCTCATTCATTTTTCATGGTATCGGGTTTATATCACATAATATTATCATCCATCTTTAGCTTAAAAGGTTGTTTAACATGCATTTTAAAAACGTATGGTCTTAGGTCGCTCTTACAAGTTCTGTGAGCTATTTGGGCCTATTCCCTGCCACCCAGGAATGGCTTCACTTCCTGATTGTGAGATGTTAGCTCAAAGCACATTATAACTAGCATTCTTGGCTGTAACAAGAGAAAACAGAACTTTTAACTTATTAAGATTTATTGTTAATTTGAGATGTGTGTGTGTATGTGTGTATGTGTGTGTGTGTGTGTGTGTGTGTGTGTGTGTGTGTGTGTGTGTGTGTGTGTGTACATGCGATTACAGTTGCCCTCAGAGACCAGAAGAGGGGGAGGGATGGCCAGGAGTTGGACTTATCGGTGGTTGTGAGCCACCTGATGGGTACTACTAGGGACTGAGCTCAGGTCCTTTGGCAAGGGTGTACGCACTTTCAGCTGTAGCCATCTATCCAGCTCCTGAAACTCCCTTTGATAACACAGAACAACTATGAGGGATGTTGACACCATGGCAGGGTCTGCCTCCACTGGGCAATGGCGTGCTGCTTTCTCCGTTATGACTAACTGGGGTTCCTGCACCCCCAGTGCTACTGTACTCTTAGAACCTTGTTTGGTGGTCAAGAATCCTGTGTTCACCATGAGATTATCATCTCACAATGCTTGTAAGATGCAAGGACCATCTTTTGGGAAGCAGCATCCTTTCATGATGATGATTTCATGATGCAAACAATCACAGTGATGATGCATGCTCAGCATGCCTTGGTTGTAGCAGAATCATGGAGCAAAGCCTCACCTGACACAAAGAAACTGTGTGATTTCGGACAAGTTGATTTCCTTAGGCCTCTGTTTCCATGGGTCTAAGTGAGGGCATGGATGAATGATCAAAGGTCTTTCTAGCTAAAAGCTTAGTCTTGGTATTCAGGCATTTTCTATTTACAGAAGTGTGCAGCATGCCTTTTCTTCCTTTCTGAAAATTGCTGCTGACAAACACAGTGCTCACAGCACTCTGCAAACTGTTCAGAATGCAGCTGGCAGGCAGCAGACCATAGAGCTCAGAAAGCAATTACCAAGATTCCAGTAGCCGGTAGATTCTCTCTGTCTCTCTGTCTCTGTCCCTGTCTCTCTCTCTCTCTGTCTCTCTCTCTCTGTGTTTGTGCATATGTGCATGTGCTTTTTAAAAAATTGTGTGGGTATGTATGTGCAAAGTGAAGCCATGTGAATCAGAGTGTGCACATCAATTTAGTTTGAAACATGAGGAAAATATAGAATTATTGCCACCAAAGGCAATAGTTTTCTATTTCCTTCCTTTTATTTCTTTGGGAAATCTGAAACACTTACATGTTATTAGCAGCTTGTGCAGCAAAAAGAAGCAAGAGATAGGAAATTCTCACGTGTCCATGCTGCGATGGAGGGCAGCATGGGAATTTTAGTGCAGTTATGCAAGATTTGGTGATTAATTCATATTAACTGAGGCTTGAATTAGAAATTTTACACATAAAATTCAGACTGTACCTGGTACAGCGCCTCTCCCTCCAGGGGCTTGACACCGGCTTGTGACTGGATCAATGCGTCAGCTCTAAACTTATAACTGGAAGGTCATGTTTTTCCTATCTGTAGAAAACATGCCAAGGAGAGGATGTTGCTAGGAACAGACCCAGACACAGTCAGTTTAGAGAGAGCCTGACTTATCAGCGAGACGGGAGACACCTTCAAATATTTGAGGTCATGAGGGCAAACTCAGGCCCTGTAGAATATACACAGGGTTAACAACATTCCTGACTCCAAATGAATTCTGATCGAGAAGGAGCTTTGTCAGTTAGAACTGTGTCTGTGGCTGGCTGCCTTCCCTATGCTAGTCAAAGTCACCCGGGCAAACGGCTTTGGGGCTTTTCATGGAATGCCTTCATTTGGTAGTTTATTTTATTTATTTATTTGTTTTTTCAAGACAGGGTTTCTCTGTGTTAGCCTTGGCTGTCCTGGACTCACTTTGTAGACCAGGCTGGCCTCGAACTCACAGCGATCTGCCAGCCTCTGCCTCCCGAGTGCTGGGATTAAAGGTGCACGCCACCACCACCTGGCCTGGTAGTTTCTTAAATCTTTAAATTTTCTCCAGCTGGGTGTGGTGGCACACACCTATAATCCCAGCACTCGCGGAGGCAGAGGCAAGAAGATTTCTCTGAGTTAGAGGCCAGCCCTGGTCTACAAAGTGAGTCCAGGACAGCCAGGGTTACAACAGAGAAACCCTGTCTCAAAAACAGAAATTCTTCTAATTCTGTGATCATGTGGATTTTCAACCCAGAATCATTATTTAGACTTGAGGGAGGCTTTTCTGCAGGTACGTAGCTGCTGGAGGGAGTGTAATGAGTGTTGTGTTTAGGCATGGGATGGGACATCGCTCACCTTAGAGCCACATTTCCAGTGGGGACTGGGTGGAGCCTGGGCAGGCATCAGGATCGACACCAGCGGCAGTCCAGCTGGTGGTGCTGGGCTCACCTGTGGAGTGCCTACAAAGTCAGCTGCTCACAGCCCACCCTCCCCCATGCACCAAACACCAGCCATGCTTCTCGGTAAACGGTCGGGTCATATTTTTCCAGCTATAAGGTTGTACCCTGCAAATGGTTTTAGCTATGAGTGCATAAAAATCATGTCATGGAATGGGAGATTTGATACTTTATTTGGATAGGAAATTTCATATTTTAATTGAATCTTGAGTTTATAAGGTTTTGGAGGTTGCTTTTTATAAGAAAATTAAAAGCCTAAAATTTGGAATATGATTTTTTAAAAATCGTGGTTGGTCAAAATATTTGTTATTTATAATTCAGAAAAGAGCTTACACCAATGAACTTATGTATTACACACACACACACACACACACACACACACACACACACACACACATTTTACAGTTCACAAAAAACTTTCAGGCGACGAAAGAATTAGATTCTAGGAAGATATTGACTTGAGTTTATTTGGCGATCCCATTCCGATATCACGAATCAGCCAGTGAGTTCCACTGGCTGACTTAACTCATAGGATACCTCAGATGAATTTGTGATTAACTTCAAGGTTAATGCTCACCGGGTTCACTGGGTGGTTTCTGCTCTAACAAGTATGGACATAGTGCGTTGAGCCGTGATTGGCTATGTTTTCCAAGCTGGTGTTTTGAACCCCTGCTTCATAATGTAGATGCGGCATTTGCATAGCACGTGTCAACATTCATGTAAAATGCTTTTGCCTTGCCTCATAAATAACATGACTTCAAAAATATTTAGTGTCAAATAGAGCACTCGCTGACATTAACAGCTCACGTGACTTACTGACCCATAAACAAGGCTTACAGAGGAATTATTGACCAGCTGCATTTCTGGCACCACATGCTGCCAGTAATTTGATCATAAACTCATGGGGCCTTTTTCTCCTGCCTTAAAACTTCAATAAAAGTATATTTTGTGATAGAAACTGTTGGAGAATTATAGTTCTGTCTGTGAAAGGATGCAGCAGTTGGTCCAGCTGCTGACAAATCCCTGCTAAACAGGCCGTCCTGCGGTGCTGTTCAGAACCGATGGGTTGGTTTTCCAGAGCAGTCAGGGCGCTATTCCATCCTCAGTTTCACTCTTACATCCTGCAGCAGCGATATTTCTTCATGTCTGTTATTGTCTACCTTCTCCTCGATTCTTTCTGTGTGCCCGTTAACTGGATAATAGAAACAAAAGCAAGCAAAACTATCCAGAATGCTAATTTATCCAAATTAAATTTTTTGTTTTAAATTTTAAATTTCTGTTTCTGAGGACAGTGCGATCTGTAGGAGGTAATAACTTATTTCCACAGTCCTGCGACCTCACAAGGATCTACAATTCACAATCTGCCGTGATTTCACTCTTCTCCCTGAAAGCCACGTTATGACTTTCCCATACACAGACCTCCATTGTCTTTCCGTCCATCTTCCCAGTGAAACTCAAATGCTGGTGAAATCCAGTTCCTCAAGTGAGGCCCATGCCACACATCAGTGTCCCAGGCCAGGCAGGAGGTCACACATTGGAAAAGCCTGGGCAAACAAATCCGCCAGGATAGCTGAAGAAGGCTGGAGGTGGGGGGGGGGGCAGGAGGGAGGATGCTTATGGTCCATAACATCACAGTGCCAATCACACATTGCACCTCTGCCACTGCTCCAGATCTCTGGTCCTTTTACATTCCTAGCATCCTATGATGACAACTTCATCCTTTCACCTCTCCTCTCAAGAGCACCAACACTCTTTCCTTATACCCTCTAGTCTGTCTTCTATTTTACCACAAAAATAAAAGCTAGAAAAAGGAATAGCCACAAAACTCTCCACCAATACATCTCCCAGGTGCTGCCATTGAGCCTGTCAGTCCCCTTTCCTGCTGGTGTGGCACAGCATATTTCCCACGGGAGCAGCCTTGCTTGGACTCGAACCTCTACCACGTCAGTTCACACCTCGTCAGTTCACACCACGGGCACATTTCTCTAGTAGTCACAACAGCCCTTAGTCTCCTTTCAGGACACCTTCTCTGCAGCAGCTGGTGTTTTCTCCTCTTTCACCTGATATAATACATTCAATTCAGCTTTATTTGTCTGTCATGCATTCCTCCAAATGATGCACTTCTTTGAACACAAAATCAGCTTGTAGTTTTATATTTAGTATACTAAATGTTCACATTTTCTGTTTCTGCTGTGCATAACATGTTTTATTAGCAAGTGAATAGAACTTTCTGTGAAGACCTTACTTTTATTAAATAAAAATGTGCAGCCAGGGGCTGGTGAGATGGCTCAGCACCTAGCAGCTCTCACTCTGCAAGCCTCGTGACCTGGATTTGATTCCTAGGATGCAGGTTAGAAGGAGGAAAGAGATCTCACAAAGCTGTCCTCTGACCTCCACATACTCACCATGATATATGTGCACACACACACGCATGCGTGCTCACACACATTACACACATACACACGACCATAAGAAACAAAGTTGAAAATGTTAAAACTTCTCAGTCAGGGGCTGGAGAGATGGCTCTATGCCCGCTCTCTTGAAGAGGAGTCCTCAGCGTCCACATGTCCACATGACAGCTCACAACCATCTGCAACTCCAGTTCCTGGCGATCTGACGCTCTCTTCAGACTTCAGAGGGCAGCAGGCACACACATTCAATGTATAGCTGTATGCCCAGAAGCACTCATAAACATAAAATAAATTTTTAAAAAACTGAAAAGAAATTAGTCCGGAAAAATAAAACAAGAGAACTCATAGAAGATAGTCAGTTTTTGTTGAGTACATGGAGGGATGGCTGCCGCTCCTACATAAACATGACTGTGCACAAATGACCCATAGTCAAAAGTAAAGCAAATACTAAAAGAAAGCACTGAGCTATAGCTCAGGGGCAGTGTGTGTCTGGCATGTGGGGGACCCTCTGTTAGGCTGAAGAAGCTCCCACTTCTTCCCCTCAGAGGGAAAAAATGCTATAAGAAAAGCGTATGAAATAAAGGGAGTGATGCCCTCAGGGCAAGAGCTGGTCTAGTTACACTTCTAAGTTTCAAAAGGGTAGAAGGACCCAGAGGGGACAAGAATGCTGCAAGAAGACCAACAGAATCAGGTAACATAGACCCATGGGGCTCACAGAGACAGAAGCACCAACCAAAGGGCATCATACATGGACTTGACCCAGGCCACTGACACATAAGTAACCGACAGACAGTTTGATCTTCATGTGGGTCCCCTGTGTTGTTTATGACATGGACTCAGTTGCCTGCTTTTCCCTAACTGGGTTTTCTTGCCTGGCCTCAATGGTCAAGAATCTCAGTCCTGATTTGAATTGATGTGATAGGGTAGGTTGGTGGGGGGGTACCCCTTTTCTGAGTACAAGGGAAGGGGATTAGGGCAAAGAGGGTAGGAGGGGTGGACAGAGAGGAGAGGAGGGAGGGGGCTGTGATCAGGAAGAAAAGTGAATATATAAATTAAAAATAAATATAAAATAAAATTTGATATAATAAAAAAAAAAAGAAAACCCTAAATAGTGACTGAATCCATAAAACACAGGAAGCTGATGCAGATGTGATTGAATGAGGGGGCCAAGTTTCAGTTCAGTCAAGCAGAAAAACGTGTCAGCTTCAGCCATGTCGTTCTGGCTTTAGAATCAAGGAAAAGAGCTTTAGAATCTCCCTCTGTGACTAAGGAAAACCTCGGAGGCCAGGCATGTGTCAGGGTTGCCCCTACATACAGGCCCAGCAAGGCCATTTCATACAGCTGTGATGATAAGTCCTGGACTGCCTTGGAAGCCCAAAGATGTTGGAGATGCCAGGGCCAAGGGATCCCTGCAGAGGAAAGCTGCAGACCAGCTGTGGAGTCAGCTCAAGAGAGAGAAGTGTGTTGCAGTCAACAAAGCTGAAAGGAGTTGGAGATCTGAAGAGCGCTTTGACATTGCACATGGAGACGGAGAGTTTGGAGTTTGTCCAGTTGGTTTTTGGTCTGGCTTTGGTCTACCATTTCCTCCCTATACCCCCTTTCTTCTGCTTTGGAACAGTAATGCATATTCTGTGCCGTTGTGTGTTGGAAGTATGTAATCTGCTTTTTTACTTCGATTTTACAGGGGATTATGGTTAAAGATTGCCATGTATCTGAGAAGAGACCTTGAACTTTGGACTTCTAAGTGGTGTTGAGACTGTGATGGGGGATGGGGGCTTTTGAAGTTGTTCTGAATGCATTTTTACACTCTGATATGGCAGCAAGCCTATGTGGCACCCGTTGGCTCAGTGGCTAAGACAAGTCATAGCCATAGAATTCTGAGAACTAGAAATGGACTCTCCTTTACTACTAGGAATATTTCAACCATCACTCTACCCACTTAACATTTACTTTTAGGTTCCAACTATGTTACAGTCATTATCTTATGTCCTAAATGTAGGACAGAACAGAAAGGACGTGGCCACTGATGTCAGAGCAATAAAGCAATGAATTGGGACTTGGAAAATGAAGCTAACTGTGTCCTTCCCACAACTTAATGGAATCCATTTTGTTACTTTTTTGTGTTGTGTTAGTCAAGACATTTTCCTTAAAAAGTTCCGTGAATAGGATACTCAGACTCAAAGTAACTGGGTGGGCATGGTCTAAGTCAGACCTACTAAGACCAAGGGTTTGTACAATGCTCAGCTGGAGATGGGACATGAATAGCATATTCCCTCACCACAAGGCTCAGAGATAGTTGTGGAAGAGGGGGGATAATTGTGAAAGAGCGTTAGAGGCAGAGATTGAAAGAGTGTCTTCCGGACATGACAGGGCCACCACACCTATGAATCCACAGCAGCTGTGCTTGCCTGTACAATGTCTGCACAGGATTGTCCTAGCCAGTGTTCTACCATGGATTGGGCAAGGAGTCTTGATGACCTTCCCTCTAGCTGAGGAACTATTGATGGTTGATGGAGGTACAGTCAGTTCTAAGGTTGTGGCTACCCATAGATCAACTATGCCCCAGCTGCTGGCTCTAAGCAGCAGAAATTGGACTCGATGGGTTGTTAAAAATTTAACAATTGAAAAGAGGACATGGAACTGGGAAGATGGACCTGGGAGGAGTTAGGAGAGTAAAAATTATCTATCTCTAAAGAGTGATAGCCTCAAAGAAAACACATTTGAAAGGAAAACAGGCTTCTGTTTGGAGTTAACATGGACACGAAACAATGGCAGGAAAATGAGCATGACTGGCACACTCAAACACGCAGCATTTAGGTTCAAGACTTCAGGGGAAGACTTTGAAGTTAAAAAGTTTATAAAGTTTGGAGCCTGTTAATGCTGTGACATTTTGAAGACATCTATGAGAGATTGGATCCAGTTCTAAACCTGAGTTAAAACTTTTGAGAAAGAGAGCTTTGGTGGGCGTAAGATATTTAGTATCTCCCCTAACAGCACGGCATTGATGCACACTGCGTAGACTAAGTGTGGGTTTTACACTGTAAGTTACTCACTTCCCGTCCCTAGACTATCCAGCACTTTCCTAGTAAACATCTAGTAGTGGCGAATACAGTTCCGTGCAATAAACATGTGGGTCATGCAGCGCTAAGTCCTTCAGGACTCCGGAACACTTGAGTGAGCACACTTAAAGGTAATGAAGCCGTAATAGAGGCCAAAGGATGCTGAGCGTATTACAGTCGTGACAGAAAGAAGCTGCTACAGAGAGGATCTCACGCATACCAGCTCTGTAAACGTCAGCCCGAAAGATGAGGGAAACAACTGAAACGCACTGAGGATATAATCAGCATCTGACACCAGGTTTTGGGAGGCTAGGGACATTAAAGGTTCTTCACAGTCGGGAGTGCCGCCTTAGCAGAGGGAAGTCACAGAGCCAGAGAGCTGTGCTCAGCTGTGCTTTGGGACGAGAGAGCTGGTCCTTGGGGGCAGCTGCTGGGCACGAGGCTGATTCTCTTCAAGGTTCTACATCCTGTGTGGGGAAACCATTTGTAGTTCCCGTGGCCCAATTAATGCATCCCATCGATTTTACGGACATCAAGAAATAGTGCCGTCTGTGAACCCACAAGAGCACCTTCTCGGCTTCAGGCTATTTTGGACCCGGTATATTTTCACGGCACAGTTATTTCGAGAGTCACAGTTTTACCATGGAACCACTTCCTCAGTGGGTTCTGACAGCCTTTCAGGAGCCAATGAGCCTGACCACCCTTTGAATTCCACTGCCGAGAAATGGCCAATGGTGAGCCCCAGGCCTGAGAGCGGGCGTGGCGTGGCTCTGGCCCTGCCATCTGTGCTTAATGCACAAAAACTCCCACCAGAACACAGTGGCGATGAGCAGGAGGGGTGATGTCATTCTTTGTAAGCTTGGAGAATTTTGACAAAGTGTGCACTGGTGTGTATTAGCAGGGGACAAATTCCTGTTGCTGAAATTCATTTTAAGTAGCTGTATTCTTAAGGCATAAAAGCATGAGTGAAAGTTTATGCTTATTTATATTGATAATCTAGATATTTAAAATATAACCCCAGAATAATTATTGTTCATATAGCTTCAAGAATCTTAACCAACATATTTAGTGATCTCTCTGCTTGGAATGCCATTTTACTGTTTTTTTTTTTTTTTTTTTTTTTTTTCCTGAAAGGGTAAGCTTATTTTTTCTCAAAATTTTCTTGAAATTTTGGATTTCAAAATAACATAAAATATTGAACCACTGTATACAGGTGATAGCATTTTAATTAAAGATATTCAAGGGTCTAAGAAAAAGATTCTGCAAAATTGAGAATATTCTCAACTTTAATTAATGTTTTTATATTGTGACATGAAAGTCTCTTTCCTTTTCTTCCTCCTCCTCACTTCCCTATTCCCCTCCTTTCTCCTTTCCCTCCCTTCCCTCTCTTCTTCCTTTCTCCCTTGATACGGAGAAAAATCCATGACCTTGGACAGTATAAAAGTATTTGGGTTTAAGGTCTGTTACTTTTTTAAAGGAAATGCTGATTTTTTTCTTCAAATATTTTTCCATTCAAGAAATCATTTTATGAGCCAGAACTCATTAAACAAATTGTCTCGATCTGTGACCTTTTGAATGGTGCACCTGTTACATATTGAAGATGATTTAATATTCAGAATATAATTGTAATTATCCTTCACTATTATTAAATTCTCACCATAGATAAGATGAGTTTTCTTTCTAAATTTTTATTAGATTTATTCACTAATTTGGGGGAGAACTCGCCCACTATGATGTACATGGGGAGGTCACTGGAAACGTGGTGAGCTGGTTTCCTTCACCCCACCAAGTAAGTCGTAGGGATCCAGCCCAGGTCATCACGCTCGGCAGCACACGCCTTTACTTGCTAATCCACCTCACAAACCCTGACAGAGTGCATTTCCATAGTCTTTTACTGAATTCATGTTTTAAACGTAGCTTTGAAGTATAGTGATGTACTATTTGAAGCATTGATAAAACAATGCAAAGCAGGGATGGCTTAAATGGCTGCAACTCCTTTTCTCTTACTGGAGGCATCACAGTAACAGAGATGCTTAGGTACACACACCACATGTGGCATGTGTGAGCACAGGCATGGCCACACACACGTGTGTGTGTGTGTGTGTGTGTGTGTGTGTGTGTGTGTGTGTGTGTGTGTAAAGGTTCTAATTGGAGAGAACACTAAATGCATGTTATGGCAAGCTGTCGTCAGGAAGCCTGTGCCCCTCCATTCCTTCACCGCATGAAGCCCATATGGCAGGACTAGACATTGGAGCCCTTCAGGAGGTGATAAGTCCTAAGGCTCTGCCTTTACAGATGGCATTAGTAGCTTTATGAAAAGCCCAGAGACTAGCCAGGCCTTTCTGCCATGTGAGGTCAGAGCAACATTTGCCACCTGCAAGGGACAGCCCCAGACACCGATGTGCTGCTGCCTCAGCCTTCCCGGCATACAGGATTGCGAGAGGTCTCCTATCTGTGAGCTACATTGTCTGTGTCATCAGCGTTCTCGGAAGGAATGTAACTGACGGGATGAGTATGTGTCTGTTCTATGGTGTTTATCAGAGCGGCTTACAGGCTGTAGTCCCGGGAGTACAACAATGGCTGTCTCCAGAAAGGAAGACCAAGAATCCCACAGTTGTGCAGTCCACGAGAGTGAGCTGCTCAGCTGTCTCAATGTGATGCTGGAATGCCAGGGAATTTCCAGAGAGCTTCGGTCTGTATTGGAATCCTGAAGAATTAGATTCTAATACCAGCGAAGGGATGCCTCGGTAGTAGGGTGGGTGAACTTGCCAGTGAGAGTGAGGGCCAGCAGGAAAAAAGCATGGCCTCTGCCCATGGCCTTTTAAGTGGGCTGCCAGGAGGTGTGGCACAGACTTAGCGTGGGTTGGCCGACCTCATATGATCCAATCAAGGAAGTCTGTCACAGGGCACCCAACTGCTTGGGATTTTTAACGTTGATTCCAGATATGCTCAAGTTGACAGCAAAAATTAGCTATCGTGTTGCCTACTTGGGCTAAAGCATGCATATGCCCGCCATCCCTCCGTGGTGTAGCTACTTTTCCTCTGAGAGGGGTCTTACACCTTTCCCCCCCAATATCATCATCCTGATTTACAGAAATATTGTCCTGAGCTTGAAGTAGGCCTTTTCATTTCCCTATGCCCTGTGGTTATGAGGTTGTGAATGAGTTCCAAATGCAGAACTGCGTTGGCAGAATCAATAATAGGGTTCATGCTGGTGAAAGAGGGACTGTGTCTTCTTGGGCCATGAAAACCAGACATTTGAAGGCACTGTACAGACACTTTTTTCTTTGTTTTGTTTTCCTTTGTATCTTTTTTACCTAAAGCCCAAGCCTTGGTGCAGAGCTTGGTTTGGGCAGGTGATGCGTTAGGATATTTAAGATGCACCAATGATGCTTTAATGTTATTGCATGAGAGACAACACATGAGGATGCACCCTTACCACCTCAACATCTTAATATTATTAAGAACATTTTAGATATCAAAGGGAAGGGGAGAAGGAAATATTTAAATAAAGAGTTCTTCCTTGGAGGGAGATCAGTGCAGTAGGTGTGTGAGATTGTTCAAAGAAGATACAATTGATCAGCATTGAGAATAAAACTTGCTGGCAGGTATGTGTGTGCACACAGGTGTTGACATATGTTTACGCGGAGGCAGGCATAGCCTCACAGCTTCACATGGCTGGATTAAGTGGCAGGAGAGTAGCAATGGGTGGCCATGGATTTCTTTCACAAACTGACCTGGTAATAGCAGAGGTGGGTCAGTAGCCTATGTCACTACACTGTTTCTAATTCTTCAGCAAATCTTCCAGAAAGTAGTTGGAGAGTCTCCATAGAGACGTGCGTCTATTTTTATCTACATAGGGAAAGGGGAGAAAACCAAGATTTCATGGCCATGAATTAAAAATGACTTAATCGGGAAGGAAAACCTTCAGACTGAAGCTGAACTGTGCAGCATTTAAAAGCCAGTCAGCAGGTGTATTTGTTAGTCTGCTGCCAGTAACGATGGAGACATTGCAGATAAAGAAGGGTTGGTGGTGCCTGCCAGGGTACAGGGAAGGAAAAAGGAAAATTTTCTGCAGGTGGAAGTTTAACACAGTAAATTGTGTGCTTGGTCAATCACCAGAAACCCAGAGAAGTGGTTTTGCTTCCTGGCACCAGAAAGCTGATTCTTCCAGGAGCTCCCAACTCTGGAAGACCCCAGAGCCACCATGTTGCTAGGACATATACTCATCTCTAAAGTCAGAGAGTCTTGGGCTGGAAGCAGGTATTGGAGGTGCTGATGCCACTGCTCCACTATATCAGGGGTAAAGGACCAAACCCTGGCAGCCACTGCTGCCTCCTGCCAACCTGGAGTGTGGAGGGTGACACCAACCACTGCGTCAGAGAAAAGCCATTCCCACTCAGGTTGCCAATCAAAGAATGGCAGAGACCGGCTCTGCCTGACAAGACTTTTCTGGGCCTCTACAGGACCCTTTGGAATACAGAGTGCTAGCTGCAAATGCATCAGGATTGCACATTTAACACTAAAGTTTCCTTCACACAAGAATGTTATACAAAGGGCCAAATAGTATCCAGTGAGTCAACCCACAACATCGCACACATCTATAGGCAGGCAAGACCGTTATCCTGTTGGAGAGAAGAAGTTGTAGGAGGCACCAACTGAACTCGATACTGATTAGAGGAAACACACTGTGAGCTTTTAAGAAATCTCGAAGTGAACATTGATTCATTTAACAACTCAAAGCAGCTCGTTAATGTTGAAAGTCAGAGATCTATATGGTTACAATGTATCTAGATTTTTGACAGGCCTTTTCCCTAGTCCTTTATGAGAACTTCATCAGCATGGTCCAGGGGGCATAGTGGTTAAATTAATTTATAATTAATGGAAAGGCTAGAAGGTGACTAGTATGTGATTTCTAATTGTCACATATGATATAAAAATTCATAATTTATCCTGACTTTGTTGTATGATAAACCTAACAAGGACAGGGATTTTAGCACTAGAGTCCCTTACCGGGTAGTCACACCAGCCAGGATGCTACAGCTACGTTCCTTCACCCCATGGCAAGCTTGTCAGGAGGCTGTTACTTCTGGTGTGGATGTGAAGAAACTGACACCAGAGTGTGCACTGTTTTCTTGTGAGTTCACACTAGTGAGCAGCAGGGCCGACACCGAGCAAGAGTTGCATCAAGGAAGGCAGAGCTCGGGACGGTGTCAGGAGATACCAGCCGGCCACTCGCCTGTCAAGAACCACAGGGTTGGCATTTCTTCAGTTATTTCCCCAGGATCCCGAGGCTTGGCCCACTGTCTGCAGGGCCAGGTTAGGATCTCAGGGACTTACATTCCCATGAGCAAGCCTAACTAATTCCTCCTCTGTAAAAACAGATACAGATTTTTTTTTTTGAAGAGTGGAAGATTTAACAGTCAAACTGGCCAAATATAGGTGCTATGTTCCCAGGCAGCCTTAGAGGCAAGCCTGCTGAACTGCAGCATTGACTACAGAGGGCAGAATCAGGTAAGGAGACTGACAGGAGCTGGTCATGGGACTTGACTGTCACATCAGGATGTGCCTGTCTGCCTGCGCCTCTGGACTGACCTCAGAGGTCACCCTGACTTCACCGGAAGTGACATCATTTGCTATGCTGACTCCTAGCTATCATAGTATTTATTTTCATCAACTTACTTTGGAGATTTGAAAATATTAACTAACTTATATTTGGCTTAAGATTTTCTTTGAAGCAAGTGATCAGGTCTCCTGTTGTTGCTTGAGAAAAGCAAAGTCTTGTATTTACAAGCCCGCCATTTCCCTTTGCGCTGCGTGTGGGATGCCAGGGTGCTCTACACTGTCCTTCACGTCTACTCTTACTGGTGGGGTAAAAGGAATAGACACTGGTGGTGGGTTACGGATGCTAAAACGGGCAGCATAGTGGTTTTCAAAGCACAGTCAAAACTATTACATTTATTAACTTTGTGTGTAACAGGAGCAATCCTGTAGAGGTCAGAGGACAACTTGCTAGAGTTGGTTTTCTCTTTCTACCACATGGGGCCCAGGATTCAAACTGGATCTAGCTTGACAGAAATTTCTGGTACCCGATGAGCCATCTCGACAGCCCATCGGTTCTTTTTCTGTTCTAAAGCAACATAGGTACAAAGTGGGCCCATGGACAACACCATCAGAGACCAGGACAGACAGCCTCGTTTCCTGTGATAGGATTGCCGAGTGAGCGTGGGAGTTGGTGGCCCTACCCTAGATGTCGCTGACACTCCAGAGCAGCATTACTTTATTTAGTCCAGGACCACATGTACCGAGAGACCGAAGAATATTCAGGGTAAACAGGCCAGATGGAGGTGGGACTGGAAACTATGTACTGACAAATGGTGTGAGGACACTGGGGATATTTAAATGAAGAAAGAACAGGATTTGGGGGAAGTAGTGAAAGCTGACTTTCTCAGGATTTACTTGGCCCTTGGAAGGACTTCAGACTCAATGGTTGATCGTAACAAAGGGGAGAGTGTGTACTAGTCACACTTGAAGGCAGGACCGACAGGAGAGATTGGTAGCCATAGAGAGACAACTATCTTTCTTAGACTTGTGGCCTTTCTACTCTCAGAGCTCTGACTTTGAAGGAACATAGGCAAAGAGGAAACAAGCTTTTGATGGAGATATTGTGGAGAAAACAAAGATGAGATGGAGGGGTGCACTAGGTGACATAGTCACGTGCCCTTTGGGAAATCTGAGCACTTGGCTGTCATCTCCTCATCCCCAACCCACTGATGTAGTTGGAAGCTGCACTCTGACAGTATCCAACCTTTTCCCTTCCTCTTCCCCATCCTGCTGCCTTCTCCTCCTTCCCTTCCCATCTCCCTCCAGTCACTCATGCTTTTTCCTTGTGGCTTTATTGACACATAACCTAATAGAGTCCAGGTAGGATTCCAGAGCGCTGTGTCCCACGTCCACGCAGAGTTCTAAAGTTCCGACTGCTTTTGAATCTTGCCAGTGCTGCGTACGATGCTGTCCTTGACAGAAATGTGGCCATTAAGAAGCTCAGCAGACCCTTCCAGAACCAAACTCATGCCAAGAGGGCTTACCGGGAGCTGGTCCTCATGAAGTGTGTGAACCATAAAAACGTGAGTTTCCGTGTTATTTTTATACTCCTGGCAGTGGGAGGTTGTGAGACGAGAGGAAGGAAACAGGCGCCACCGCAGGAGGAAGGCCTGCTTTGGCATTTCTGTCTCTTAAGGGTTGTTGATTTTGCCCACATGCTGCGTTTGGTTTTATTAGCCTCATGGTGGCTTCCTGTTTAAAAAATTGTCCAAAAGCCATATGGCGTCAAGGAGATGAGTGTGACTGATTTGTCCCTATTGTGAGGTTAACCTTATTTGGTTGTCTAGCTCCAAATTAACTCAGGAGCCTCATGCTATTCAGTCAAACCAAAGCCCTCAAACAAGCAAGACACCAGGAGAAACCTTACAGGACAAAGCAATTCCTTATGTTTTAAGGTCATAACAAACGAGGCAAGATTTGCAGTCGCCACAGTGTCTCTCCCCTGTGTGCTTGCCAGTCAGGCCAGAGCTTCAGCCATTTAGTGTCCCTGCTGTGTGAGCAGCTTGCTTTGGAGGGGGAAGTGGAAAGAGCACACAAGGAGAAGGCATTCAGAGCAGATCCATCCGGAGCCTCAGCTCAGTGGCCATCCCTGCTTCCTTCATCTCAGGCAAGGACCTCAGTTCTTCGGCCCTGTCTCTTCTTAGTAAGGATAATCAAGGAAACTTCTTTAACTATATGATCATGAGTCCTAACAATTATAACCAGGCACATTTTTTCCTACACACAAATATGTAATAAAGTTATATGCGTTTATAAGTAAAACTAAAAATAGCAAGTACCACATCTTCCTACTAAGTCCGAAAGTATAAACGTACACAAAATGTATGAAATTATCAGTATATTTTGTGATTGAGATCTTATCATATGGCAAACCATCTACCAGAGCAGTAAGCAGCAAACGTATGTTTGGCTAAGAGATATTTGTGGTAAAGTGGCAATGTGTCTCTTTTACTCCGTTGCTTCTAGCAAGGGATCTAGAGGTGGGTGGGGAAAGCACAAAAGCAATGTGATCTCTCACTATGTGACACGTTGGCCACATGACCAGGCTTCGGGGGAGATGAAGCAAACCCCTGCAGAGAAAAATGGATGCATTCAACTAGCAAAACCGAGGGAAGATCATTCATGAATGAATGTCATTCGTGAATTTCTATCTACATAATCCTCTTTCCAGACCTTGTAGAGAAGTTCGCATCGCTTGGCCCGTGAGAGAGACATGCTCCCTGGTGCGTTTGGATGCCTTTCAACTGTGTTGTCCAAAGGTTCATGCATTGGAAGGTTGTGATGTGAGAGCTAGCCAATCCTTTCAGAAGAGGGACCCAAGAGGAGTTCTGTAGGACGTCGGGAGGCATGCCTTTAGAAGGGATTGGGGGCAGCTCTCCTGGGACCTTTGGGGATTCAGAAGAATGACTTGGAACCCTGAGCCTGGTCCCTTGTCTGCCTTCTTGCCTGGAGCCATGATCTTCAGCTGTCTCCAGAGCCAAGCTGATGCTGGCAGGATGCCCTGTGACTCCCACTGCAGAGACTGAGGGAGGCTACCCTGCCCCCAGCATTGGCTTACAGCAGCAGCAGCAGCAGCAGCAGAAAACAGCCTAGCAAGTGCCCTGGTGTTGATATAGAGAAGAGAACTGTTCCTTAAGAAAAGCCAAGAGTTCCAGGTTGCTAGACAATCTGCAGACAGCATCAAGCCCGCTACCCTCCTTTTATGTGTTCACATATACGTGTGGAAGCTTGTAGAAACTTTTTATTTTAAACAAAGGGAAAGCTCACCCACAACAGGCTGCAGTTCTCCGAGACTACTCAAAACAAAAGAAAAGGCTATTTGAATAGGGAGTTCTGTTAATCCTGTGAAAAGTGAAGAAACACGAGGAAGTAAACCCATGAAGCCTTTAATAACAGGAAAATCCATTCAGAAGAGAAGAACTCAACTCCAGGAAGTGATGACTGTTACAGTCCGCTATGACAAATGCTGACTCATGTCTGCGCTCCCAAGACTTCAGAATAAAGCGACCGAATCAGGTTCCTGCAGGAAAATGTTTCACGGAAGCGGAAGTGAAGCGTTTGTGATGACCTCATTCTGAAACTGAGCTGTTTGTAGGGCACTTGGCTAGTGGGTTCAGCAGGGCAACAGCAACAGGACGGCTTGTAGCTGGGACTTTAGGGGGACCCAAGAGATGACTCAAGGGCTGTCACCACATGGTCACTCACAGCCACCTGTCACTCTAGTTCTAGGGAATCTGAGGCTTTCAAGGAAAACAGACTCGCCCCTCCCTCCCTACACACACACACACACACACACACACACACACACACACACACACACACTGCACAGACACACACTCAAGCATAACACTCATACGCATAAAACAAAATAAATAAATCTTTAAATGGGTTATTAGGAAGAATGGAAACGTATGAGGTAAAGAACTAAAGTGAAATACAAAAGAGAAGGTCAGGGAGGTTATCAAACGAATGACCGCACAGGACAATGGGAGATAAGAGCAGAAGTAGGAAGGATCATGAGAGACTGGCTTTGAAGGCAACATGAAGCGCTGCTCTGTGGACTAGTTTAAATGCCACCGGAAGACAGGAGTCGGCCACAGAAGACAGCGTTGACTAATCCAGTATGTGCACTTATGTTCCTTGTGCGTAGTCCAATTTGTCTTTTAAAAAACCCCTCCAGAATAAAATGTTGCTTTGTGCTATTTAGATGATGGGAGGGGAATAAATGACAAACACACTATGGATACATTGTTCCACCTGGTGGGTCACTGAGCGCCCCGAATAATAGGCACTTTAAAACTTTAGCACAAACACTGGATGCTTTGTGACCTTTTTCCTTAATAATTTGTGCAAGCAACAACAACAAGAAAATTTACAGAAATAACACATTTTTCAGTTGTCTAAAAGTGCATTGTTTTTAACCACTTTTATATTCAAGTGCCACTTAGGAACTTTATTAAAAGCCATTGAATTTGTCTGTGCCCTTGAAGCTGTTTAGATATCAAACTAAGTTTTTTTTTGTAAAGTGGATTTCTATTCACATCTGCGTGTTAAATAGACTATTCCCCATTTGTTTATATTTTCATTTTCCCTTGGCATATTAATGGATAATATTTAAATGGGCAGATTTATGGGGTTATTGAATTGTGCAGAATGTGGTTTTGTATGTTGACTAATGTTAGAAGATAAACGTTATCACCTAAATCACAAAATCACTCAAGGAAGAAGCTAAAGGGTTAGAACTTAATTTAGTTAACTTTTCAACATTTCTTTTTTTTTTTTTTTTTTTTTTTTTGGCTAAATTTATCATTATTGTGCATAGCACACTCCCCTTGCCCCTAGTATGGGGACATTCGCTGAAGCCCTGATTGACAAACAGAAGTAAACAAAAGTTTCAATGCCAAAGCCAAAGCATGACTTACGATGTGACTTTTGCATTTGGAGGGGCCGTGACGCCCTGGGAAGGTCTGGTGAAGAGTCCACTGTCTTCCTCCTCTCAGAGCCTTCGCCTCCGTGTGGATTCGCCACCTTGCATCTGTGTGCACTCACAGAGTCACAAGAAGCAAGGTAGTACATGGGTCTGTTGTGGCTTCGTTCTGCCTCAGAAGTGACATTATAATGTCACCATTAACCTTCAGCCAGGTTTTAAGTGCTCTCTGATCCCACTTTTCTGTTCTATGAGGAAGAAGTCCAGAAAAAATTTTCTTGCCTTCTCTGTCTCCACCATGGCTTTACTGAGCGTCTTACAGTGGGAATAAGCACATTCACACTCTAAAAATAATTAACTTCCTGTTTTCTTCCTTTTCTTTGTCTCTTTCATGCTCTCTCTTCCAGATTATTAGCTTATTAAATGTTTTCACACCCCAGAAAACGCTGGAGGAGTTCCAAGATGTGTAAGTAACAACAAAAACAGCAAAAGTAATGAAGGAAGGTCGAGCAGACCTCTCTGAGACAAGCCGGGAGAAGTGGCAAAGCAAAACATAGTAATAGAAACAAAAGGAAGGAAATTCCTTGCAAAGACCAAAGAGACCTAAGGGGCAGGATCCAGAGAGTGAGAGCAGCATGTGCTGAGGGTCCCCTGAGGTGTGAGCTCCCAAGGGGCAGGATCCAGAGAGTGAGAGCAGCATGTGCTGAGGGTCCCCTGAGGTGTGAGCTCCCAAGGGACACTCCTGCCTCTCTCTGGCCCATGTGCTCCATTGCTCCACACTCGCCGTAGTTCTGTGAGACTTCTAGCATGGATAATTCATTTTGTGAAATATTGATAAGGGACGTGCTGCAGTCTTCTTTGTTCTTTTACCCCGGATTTGTAATACCTTTATTTTTGTACAAAATTAACCCTTCTAGAAGGACAGTGACAAACAAACCGAGGGGCAGCTATTCTAGGGCATGGTCCTTCTTCCCACAACTGCAACACATTTTTACAAATGTCCGTCCTGAGTCTTTTCCACATTTGTCATCAGAATACTCAGGAGAGAGTTAAGGAAATACGGGGAGAAGTACGATCAATTAAGGTTAGGTATAAACCACTCGCCGACGAACAATGCTGCTGTCTTTGCTCTGAGAGCCACTGCAGCTGTCAATCATGAGATACTTGGAAGTTTACCATATTCGTGACTCAAGCAATCACAGAGCTTGGAAGGTCAATAAACTTAGGTGAGGTTCAGGATTCCAGCAGCGATCGCAGGCCGTTCTAGATCAGTGGTTCCCAACTTTCCCGACGCTGTGACCCTTTAACACAGCTCCTCATGTCCCGGCAAACCCCCAGCCACGAAATCATATTTTTCGTTGCTACTTCGTTACTGTGATTTTGGTACTGTTATAAATCATAATGTAAATGTCTGTGTGTTTTTATTCATGGTCTTGGGTGACCGCTGTGCAAGGGTTGTTTGTGACCCACAGGTTGAGCGCAGCCGCTCCAGACCCCCCACACCGTGCTGCAGCTAAACTTGTGGATTTCCCTTCTAGGTACTTAGTGATGGAGCTGATGGACGCCAACCTGTGCCAGGTGATTCAGATGGAGCTCGATCATGAGCGGATGTCTTACTTGCTCTACCAGATGCTTTGCGGGATCAAGCACCTCCACTCGGCTGGGATCATCCACAGGGTGAGAGCGCTTACCCCGGCTTTGCAGCGCACTGCCTGCTGGAGGGCAGAGAGAACGGCTTTGGACTCTTAGGCAGGGTTGCTCAAACGCCAGGTGCTTGGCCATTTCTTATGAGTCACACCAGCACCCAGTGGAGGGATGTGTAGAGGGGACTTCTATCTGTGCTGTGATAGAATTTCATTTGTTGTTTTGGTTACCGAGAGTCAACTTCTGAAGAGCCTCATGTTTCCTTGTCAGATGAGTAGCTGAAATGAGGCAGCTCGTTTCCACACTCCTCTTCTGGCAATATAAAGGTGGCTACCCTGATCTGCTCCCTTGTCAGGGCTAGAAATGATATACACCCTAAAAGGTTTATGCTGTCCTAAAGAGAAACCCAAGAGAAGACAAGGAACGGCGTGTTATTTTCCCAAATCTTCTCCCCAGTGTGAGCCTAAATTGTAAAAATAACAGTACAGTTCTTTTCAGAACTTAAGATATCTTATAAGAGCATTTTTAGAATTTTAAAACTAATAGTAAACTTGTCACAGTAACCCTGTGCTTCCCACAGGGCTTGGCAGCCAGTATTGTGTCGCAAAGCCAGCCGGCCTCCATAGTATTAGAAAAAAATTGGGGTTCCTGTCCACATTCATGTTCACTACCCCCTCTGTTCCTGCTGCCAGGATTTAAAGCCCAGTAACATTGTAGTCAAGTCTGACTGCACACTGAAAATCCTCGACTTCGGACTGGCCAGGACGGCAGGCACCAGCTTCATGATGACTCCATATGTGGTGACACGATATTACAGAGCTCCCGAGGTCATCCTGGGAATGGGCTACAAGGAGAACGGTAGGGATGGTTCTGGAACAGTGGCATGGTGGGCTCATGCTGTGCATAACCAAGAGCCGTGTTTACTCTAATATAGATGGACTCTCCGGGAAAACAGCTGCCCATGTTCGTCAGCTATTAAAAACAAGAAATTCCCGAAATTTGCGGACAAATGGATTGAGCTAGAAATGATCATAATGAATGAGTTAACCCAGAAGCAGAAAGACTCAAATGGTATAAACTCACTTATATCTGCATACTAGCCCAAGGGGCATGTCCCACGAAAGCCTTCACTTACCAGGAAATTGGGACAGAGGGCAGAACGCTTTTCTTAAACACCACCTTGAGGTATCAGGTGTGAGGAAAGTGAAGGGTGTTCCTGAGAGGCGGACTGGGCTACAGGAACTCTAAACTGTGATAGCTAAAGAGAGTTGCAAGCAGAGTGGTTAAGCAGTCAAGTGGTTGCTGATTGGCACAGACCTCAGACAGGGAGAGCCACTGCTAACTGAATTGGGGTACAGCCCAGATTCTTGTGCAAATTGTGAGAAAGATGCTTCAGTTCAATGTTTGCCTTTTCTGGTCCTCAGGAAAGACTAACAGAGAGATTATACAGGATTCTCAGAACAACATTCTTCACACTAAATGAACAATCAAGTTGGCGCCACTCAAACTATTCAAATTATAAGCTTCTTGTTCTTATGTCAAATTCTCTGTAATGTTTAACACAGCAACTATTTAGTAAATCTTAAATTCTAGAGACCACAGTTAGGGAAAACATTAAATTTTACATTATTTTCTTCATAAGGAAATCTAAGGTAGAAGAAACATGGTGAAAGAAAGATATAGAAAAATATTTGAAATTCAAATTGAATTTTGATTTATTGAAATAGAGGGTTTATAAAGTACTTCTTAGAAAGCCTTGCAACCCATCATTTATTTCTAGAATACCTATTATAGAGAGCCACGTTGAAAACCATATTTTATTTGCTTTAAGTTAGATTTGTATATGTGCCCTGGATACCTGTTTTCATATTTTATATATTAGATTCCTAGCCATCTATTTTCGTACTCTTAATGAAAACAGCTACTATGGTGCTGCTGAGTGTAGCTACTGCAGAGTGCATTTATGAAAATCCTCTGGCCACTGAAGTGAAAAGCTGCCTAGAGGACAGCAGACTCACTGATCTCTTTGTATGTACCAAGGGGAAGTCAGCTCCCAGCAGGCCAGGGTCCCTTGGATGGCCACCACCAGAGCTATAGTACCCTTGACTTAGACGTTAATAGAGCCCTCCTCCTAGTTAAGCCAGGGAGGACCAATTAAAGCCAGTACAGGAGGACAGTAGTTACCAATAACTTATTGTCTATTTCAAGGGGGAGCTGTCCCAGCCCAGTGAATTGATCAGTGTCTGAGGTGGGATATGCATAATTACTCTGATTGCATTTAGCAAATGTCCCACCCATGTGTGCCACAAAAGGTAAGAGCTAAGGATGAGCAGAACCAGGAGCCTGAGTTTGCCTGGCCTGTGATTTCAGGTCTCTGTCACACGGGCAGAAGGTATTCAGTCCTCTTCCCTTTTCCTTATTTGAAAGGGCTGCAGAAAAACTGACAAGAAAACGTCATTCTTAGCCCCTCCGTGTGCAGTGTGCGTGGAAGTGTGGTCTACCCGTGCGCTGTCTTCCCTCTCAGCTGAGGGTGGTTATCATGCAGAAACAAACAAGCAGACACTAAACCCAGCTTTCCCTTGCCTCTGGCATGCCCCTCCTGTGTACCTCACTCTCCTTCCACCCCTCGGGCACCTCTGCCTAATGTTTTTGTTTCAAACTCCCCTTGTCACTAATAAGTGTGAAGCCTAGAGAGAGCTAAGGTTGGGAAGAGACATACATGTAGGTTAACAAATATGACAAATAAACACATGCACCTACATTTTAACACCTTGTATGCACTTGCACTTTAAAATGACTCCTTTGTGCATAAGCTAAACTATCATTTTCCTCAAAATATTTCGGGTAGAGATTAAAGCTGGTGTTTATCTTAAGGGTAATTTTTGAGTGAAAATTCAACTGTCTAACATGGGAATTTAGATTTCTCACCTGCAAAGCTCACCAACCATTTCCTAGTCTCTTGGATTTGGTTGAATGGACTCTCTGGGATGAACAGACAGGCTCTCTTGAACACGGTCACCCTGCATGGATGAGTCCAGCAAATGCTATCAAGACTGTCTCTGAGATGTTAGCTGACTCCTGCCTGGACATACTGTTGGTTCAGTGACCGCTCATCCTTGACATCATTGCCTGTCAGTAATAGCGTAGCTCGGGCGTCCATCCTTACAGTATAGTTTTACACACGAAGGGCTCTCACCGTAGAGATGGTGTGATATCTCAGTGTAGCTGCTCGCTCACATTCGGCCACTGTAGGTGGAACGTGAAAGTTATTTTCCAGTCATGAGAGTCAGTTGCCTTAGTTAACCTTGTTTCCCTCCTCTGTCTTCACCCCCTCTCTCCCGTTCCAGTGGATATATGGTCTGTGGGATGCATCATGGGAGAAATGGTTCGCCACAAAATCCTCTTTCCCGGAAGGGACTGTATCCTTGTACCTTTGCCTGAGGCTCCACCTGCCTTGCTTTCCCTCCTTTTAAACTCTTAACAGTTTTACCAGCAGAGTAAAGACAGGAGCAGAGAGTTGGGTAAGTGGAGTGCTTGTCACAACAAAGTGAAAATTTCTATATTCTCACTAACTGCAGACTGCCTACCACAATGACTTCTTTCAGTTAATTATCCAATAGGCCTTTTCTTCTTAAATCACTTTTTTCCCTATAAGCCAAAATAAGAATGCCAGTCTTCAGAAGGAATGGAGACCACGAGACTCTAAATAAATAAATAAATAAATAAATAAATAAATAAATAAATAAACAAACAGCAACAGAAAACATAATTAGCAGAAGAACTCACAATTTGTAACTTGTTTATTATTTTCTTTCTAAAGTTATTTATGAGTCACAACATTCAAGCATGACTTCCCTCTCACCAAGTTCAGTCTACAGATCCAAACAGAGACAAGTTTAGACCGGACACCATAGCCTCAGTAAAGTGTGAACTCCACCCTTAGAAATTGTGATCGTTACTCGAATTAGCAGAGGGCAGGTGAGTTTGAGGACTTCCTTCACATGAGTTTGAGATGCTGAGACGTGGTTTATGAATAAGTGATTGTGGAGCCGGGGAAATGGCTCAGTGTGTGGAGTGCTTGCTGCACAAGGAGAGGGGCCTGAGCTCAAGTCCCTAAAGCCACGTGCACAATCTCACACCTGTGACTCCAGTGCTGGGCAAATCTCACTGACAGCCAGCCTAGCCAATCAGTGTGCTCCAGGTTCAGTGAAAGACCTTGACTCAAAACCTAAGGTGGATCGTGATCGAAGGGGACACCTTACAATGACCTCTGATCTCCTCCTGCGCCCACACACTTGAACATGTACACATAAAGATTAGGTCATTGCTTTTACAACTATGTTTCCTTGAGGGCTATGAAGGCATGAAAATTACTAAAGCAGGTGAATTTCTTCAGGCGTTCACTCTCTAGTAAAAGTGCACATTTGTGTTTACGATACGTAGAAAACACAGTTCACCTAGTAGCAAGAGAGCACACCTTGACACATGTGGGATACCCTACCAATGAATGCTAGTGCAAATCATGGCCAGTGCCAGCTGACAACTGCAGCTGCAATGCAGAATAATTGTTAGATGTGAGTTTTTTGGACTTTGTCAACAAGAAACATGGCAGATAACTCTATCAATCATTTTTATTTGAAAATGTTCTATTAAATAATTCTTTTAATATGTAAGAAATATTATTACTTCAACATTGCTCAATAAGAAGAGCAAGTGGGAGAGTTTGCATCCCGCTGGACATTGGTCCAGTGTTTGCTGAGTCCCAGCATCAGCATGAGGTGCTAATCTTTGCTTGCCCGTCAGTAATAAAGACTCTTGAGTCATGTGTCATTTCTTGGCACTTGGAGTTATAAGTTGAATCAGAAGGGCTGAGTGAATACAACTCATAGCACTGTTTGAAGATGAGCAAAGCACATCAAGTGAGTCAGGAATGACTGAGTATTGATGATAAGGGACAATATTTTTAGTGTATTGAGGTAAAACATATCATGCTAAAATTGACCTGGGACCCATTCCCCCCGGCCCTCTTTTCTAATGTTGATATCAGCACACTTTAAGCTGCATGCATGCTTTGAGGAGCGGTGGTTCTCGGTTCTTATTGGATCATGTTGGTCTGGAGGCTGAGGCGACCCTGAGCCATCATCCTTTTGTGCATAACCCATCGTGCACAACCATCTGCCACACTTGCCTTCATCCACAGTCACGTTTCACAAGTGGCCACTTGAGAATATTGCTTTACATCAAGTGAGCTACTAGTAGTTTGGGGATGGATTACGCAGCCGACGTGGCTATGAACGATTTTTATAATCCACATTCCCCTGTCAGTGCGCTGACCTTACAAACAGGGATGGTCCATTGTTCTGCTTTTGCCTTTGGGGTAAAATACATTAGAAACACACAGAGAGGCACATCTCCATCACCGCTCAGAGTGGAGATGTAGGATATTTGATCCCATTGTGAACCCCAAGATTGTCAACCGTAAAAACCTGTTTCTAGTTGTGGTGTGGCTCAGTCCTAACACACACTTTTACCCCATGAGCTTTCCCTTTTCTGTAAACAATACTTGTAGTTTTGGTTCAGCCATAGCACAAACCTTTAATTCAAGGGCTAAATAAAGTCAACCCTAGGTCAAGAGGCAGAGCAAGTAACCAGCTGCCAGGGATTAAACAGAAAGGAGGAACTTTGAGTTGAAGGGTATTTAAGACAGTGTGGTGAAGAAGGGGATATTGGCTTTTGGGTCTTTTCCATCTGGGATGTGAGCTGAGTAGGAAGGTCAGCTGGGTGCTTTCTCTGCCTCTCTGAGTTAGCCAGTTAACTTTATTTAATCCTGCTTACAAAAAGCTTTTGGATTAGGGATGTATGCTACGGCTGAGAAAAACTAGGACCAGGTTTTTACAGTTCTCAGTCTTGGGGTTCACAATGGAGTCAGATATCCGGCAGCAGAGCGGGAGTGCTGTCTGCCTCTGGGGCTTGAGTTCTGGTAGAGACAAAAAGGCCAGGATTCTTCACCAACGTGGGGCATGGCTGTCAGAGGTTCCACCGAGCAAGGCTGTCCTGGGTGCTGGAATTAAGCTCTCCACGTACTTCTCAGTGACATTCCCTTTTTCCAAAAATTATTCTTTTGGGGCCTTCCTTTTATTTTCATATTTTCTAGAAAAATGTTTGGACCTGAAATGAGATGCTGACTAGTCCAAGGTCTGCAGGCTCTCCTACCTTTAAATACTGACGTATTTATGTATTATTTAATAGTAGTAAGACTATTAAGTTATTCCGACTGGAAAATGATATAATAGTTTATATTCAGCATGATTCCTCGCATCACAGAACTTTTAATTCTGGGTGTAAAGCAAAAACATTAAAATTCCTTTGCAAATAAGAAAAATCCTACGGAATTTTCACCCGTGACTGAAATGTTCTCTTAAATCCATCTTTATATTTTGAGAAGCACTGTGGACTTTTCAGGGTGTTTGGTCTTATCCCAGTGGCATCACAGGGTAGTCTACTGACTTAGAATGTTAGCAAAGCTAATGCCATTTTAAACATAAAAAAGCATATAGTGCCAGACAGATGGCTCATTTGGTAAAGTATTTGCCTTGGCAGCACAAAAGCATAAGTTCAATTGTGAAAGCAGCCCTGAGACGACCAGGACTGTTGGGACTGAATCTCCAGCTAAAGCTGAAGGTGAGGTGAAGTAAACACCCTCTTGCCTTTCTTGCCAAAAGCAAAGAAACATTAGCTGGCACATGACCTTGCTAGGGAGGGATGGTATTAAGGGGCAGGGAAATGACTTCCCACACAACAAGAAAAGCAAAGAGAACATCTTCATATTATTTAAAGTTTGCACATGAGGATTGGGGACAAAGTAAAATGAATGGTGACCAGAGGTCAGAGGTCATGACTGACATATCCATGTCATACGCTGACACTCACACTCCTTAACTCCTTGAAATAACAAGGCTTATTCCATAGTAAGCTTATAATTTACACATTATTTTGTAATCTTTGTATTATATTCTTCCATCATTGTCATTAAGATAATACAGATTTATCTCCAACATTGTGAAATATTGGCTTTAGATACATTGGGAGCATATATTTCTATAGTTATTCTTTCATATCTATAAGCATGTGGTAATGATGAACGTATTTTTAAGAGTGAGATTAAATTCTTTCTTTCTTGTTTTGAGACAGGGTTTCTCTGTGGATTCTTGGCTGTCCTGGAGTGCTTTATAGACCCGGCTGGCCTCGAACTCACAGAGATCCGCCTGCCTGTGTCTTCTGAGTGCTGGGATTATAGGTGTGCGCCACCATGCTCAGCGCCTAGCTGAGATTACATTATTTTTATTTGAAACTGTTTAGTAAGATTTATTTTTACCACTAGTTTTCTTCCTAGTCTTTTATATACTTGTGTGTGTGTGTGTGTGTGTGTGTGTGTGTGTGTGTGTGTGTAGAGAGGAGGGGGGAGGAGAACAATAGGATTGACTACAGAATTGGAGACTCTGGGCTATGAGGGGAAGGGTTTAGACAGACGTGTTTCTGAGTCTCTCACACTGGAATGTTTGACAGCGTGTCTCAGGAACTGCCGTGTTAAGTAGGAAAACCACGTGTTACCATTTTATTGGAGGATATGAGTAATCTTTTATAGTTTTTCCTTGGTTTTAAAACATTTTGTTTTTTTTTAAAGAACTAGTTTCATGATTAGCTTTTAAAATGTAAGATTTCCAGAAAAATGTGATTTTAAAACTATTAGCTCTTTCTGTGGTCCTTTGTGGTTCACTGGAAGATACTTTATCGAGAGTGTTGTCCGAATTCTGAACTAAGCCAGGTCAGCTCAGTGTGCTAAAGCATAAAGCAGGGGGCTTTCAGAACCTGTGCTATGACAGTTATGCAGTCTCCAAAATGGACACATTTTCAGTGCTCTGGGTCACAGCTCTGTCGGTTGCCTCCCTATTGTGGTGACAGAACACACGAGGTGCCATAGCTCACAAGGAAGAAGGGGACATATAAAAGGGGACATATAAAAGGCATGTGGTTTCAGAGTAGTGAAGGAGGGAGGCGAGGAGAGACAAGAGACAACACATCTCCGTACTTTTAAGAGTATTCCTCCCACGACCCAACTTCCTCCCACCAAGCTCTTTTGCAGGGTACCAGCCAATACTTCCACTAGCCCCGTGGGCTGGTCACTGAGTCATTAGTACCTGGCATTTGACACTGACGACCCAAACCATAGGGCTCGCATGGCCCTAGAGCTAGCTAATCACAGATTATGACCCAAGCTATTAGGGGAGTGTGGAAGGGCGACCAGGGATTTCTTGCTTTCGATCTAGGTTAAAGATAAAGCTTACCAAGGAGAGAGAATTTAGGATCGGCTTCATGACCATTTTTTTTTAGCAACATCTTAATTTGTTTAAAAGTTCTTTTAAATGGAGTAACCCAATATCTGGGTCATATCATTGTAACTACGTTGGCTCCTGGCCTCTGGGCATGCTGGTGATGAAGGCGAGCTGTAGTGATGCAGCCAGAGCTGCACCCTATAACCACCGTGCTGAGCGCTCATTTAGAGGCCAGCACGCCTTAGGAAGCATGAGAATTCAGTTTCCAATGGGTATTGTAGGTATCACGTAGTCCTCATCCATTCCAATATTGTCAGGTTTCATGAGTTAACCTGGTATGTCCTGGATAAGCATCGTCAGCCACTGTATATACATAGAAGGAAGCTCACCACCTGTCCTTCTTCCCTGACCAAGGAGACTAGTTCTAAATTCACCTGTTTCTAATCAGTGAGATTAGAGTCTTACGATTTGTTTCAGGAGTTGATACTGAGCATTGATCAGATTTTGAGTCCGTAAAATTCATGGAAAACTCCATGCCTATGTCAGTCTTCACAGGTTGTGACTTTTCGGCACAAGACTTGACACTCCTGACGCACGAGCATAGCTAGTCAGAGGCACAGTGAATGGGGAGGAAACTTAGGGAACTGAGAGACTTCAGCTAAAGTCACCCAGAAAGATCCCACAGTGGCCGAATGGACCTTAGGACTCAAGCCTGGTGGACATGCTTCTGTCTTCTCATTTTTGTACAAAAGTTTTATGATCTTTTAAGAATGATTTGAGTTCCAACTAGGAAGATGAATGTAGAAAAATGTTCTTTTTTTTTTTTTTTTACTTTGGGATGTGGCTATCTTGCAAAAGTAGACACACACACACACACACACACACACACAGAGAGAGAGACAGACAGACAGACAGACAGACAGACACAGAAGAGAGAACAGGCATTCTTACCAGTTAGCAATATTAGTTATTAAACCAGCAACTGTCTAGAGCATGTTGAGAGGAAAATGGCACAGAGACCGGGTTCCCATTCTGACTGTTGATGTCACTGATATTTATGTGAGGGACCATTTATTTTTAAACCATGGGATTTTATTCTAAAAGATAAAACTGGTCAGTTTTAGGGGAGAAGTGTCTCGGCATTATGTCATATTCACGTATTTTCAGATTGTCTTTTGAATGCAGACACGGAGTCATTGATGGAGACTAGAAGTTCCATGGAGCCACTAGCACTGTGGTGTGTAGGATTCCATTCTGAGTGGCTTGACCAGTGAAATGTGCTGCCTAGTGGGTGGTTAGGTTCACTCACTTATTAGAAAAACTGTTATGTATCTGAATATAAATTGTATAACTAGAAACTGAACTTTTTATGTATGTACTTAGTTTCTGGGTATAACACAGTGCAACATTTGTTACATGGTGATTAAAAAACTAGTTTGTTTAAAACTTAGCTGTCACCAGGCAATGTGGAAAGACCTTTATCAGAAACACAATATTGAAGTCTTAAAAATGAAAAGAGAGATGAAGATAGTTGAGGGCACACAATAGCAAAGTGATGGAGTTAGTTCTGGCAGCAGAGAGGGTCTCTGCCAGAGGTATTGCAGAGAACACCCCACATAGGAAAGAAAAATAGGCATCAAAGTTCTAGATAGCTGCTTGGAATAAAGTCTTTTCCAAAAATTTACAGACAAGCAGGAGTCACACAGCTTATGCTTTAATTACATGCCTTTTCCCTTTAACTCTCCTGTACCACACTCACACAAACACATGCATACCATACAAACACACTGCACATACACTTGACACACAGTACAAGCATACACATTACATACATGCTCATGTACGTACGTATGTATGTATGTATGTATGTATGTATGTATGTATGTATATTCACACCTGTGGATACTATACATACACAGTACATGAACACTCACACACTACACGCACAGTACACATAAACACTTGTACAAGCCGGGTGTGGTGGTGCATGTCTTTAATCCCAGCACTCGGGAGACAGAGGCAGGAGGATCTCTAAGTTCGAGACCAGCTTGGTCTACAAAGCAAATCCAGGACAGCCAAGGCTACACAGAAAAAGCCTGCCTCGAAAAACCAAAAACCAAAACCAAGCCAAACCAAAACAAACCAAACCAAACCAAAACAAAAAACTTGTACAATACAAACATGCACACATAGTGCTCATGCCACACACAGAGACATGAACTAACCACCCCTATACAGCATACATATTGTATACACACTTTATACACAAAATAACATCTATACTATTCCTCAAGACCCAGCTATTCCACTCCTTGGAATGTACCCAGAAGATGCTCCACCACACAAGGACATATGCTCAACCATGTTCATAGCAGCTTTATTCATAATAGCCAGAACCTGGAAACAGCCTAAATGTCCCTCAGTTGAAGAATGGATAAAGAAACTGTGGTACATTTTACACTATGGAATACTACTCAGCTATTAAAAACAAGGAAATCCCAAAATTTGTGGACAAATGCATGGAACTAGAAATGATCATACTGAGTGAGTTAACTCAGAAGTAGAAAGACTCACATGGTATATACTCACTTATAATGGGGCACTAGCCCAAAAGGCATGTCCCACAAAAGTCTTCACTTACCAGGAGATTGAGATAGATGTGAGGACATCCTACTGGGACTCTAGGTAAGAGAAATATAGGAGATGGGGAAATAGAAGGACCCAGAGGGTCCTAGAAACCTACAAGAAGAACATCGTGATGGGTGGATCGGGGCCCAGGGGCATCTACTCAAACTATTGCACTAACCAAGGACAATACAAGTAGTAAACATTGAAGCCCTACTCTGATCTACCCAATGGACGGGACATTGTCCACAGTTGTGTGGAGAGCGGGGACTGACTCTGACATGAACTCTGGTGCCCCATATTTGACCACTTCCTTTTGGTGGGGAGGCCTGATGGCACTCAGAGAAAGAATAAATAGGCTACCAAGATGAGACTTGGTCTTAGACCTAGGGGAGGGGAATAGGGTGAAAGCGGAAGGGAGGGAGGAATAGGAGGATACAAGTGATGGGATAACAATTGAGTTGTAATCTGAATAAATTAATTAAATAAAAATAAATAAAAAAATAGCATCCATACACACAAGAATAGATACACACATAAGCACAGGCACAGTACACATGCACACACCACACGCAGACCAGGCACTTTGGAACTTTGGACAGTGTCATAAGAATACTTGCAATTTAAAAATAAAACACCCTTTCCAGAACTGTTTCCTTTTTATTTTCTTTACTCAAAGATTATAAGCATAACTGCCTCTTGCTGTGCAGCAATTACCAGATGCCGCAGACGCGCCATGACAGACACACGACCATTTGTTCAGTCCATCCCTGAAACTTTTGCATGCCACTTGCTTTCCTGAAAGAGAAACAAACACATCTGCTCCCTGCGTGCGCTCCTCGCTTTCAACATTCTAACTGTTTAGGGGCTAAGCAACGGGACACCTTGGGTTTCTCCTAGTGAGATCTTGAGGATGTAAAAAGCCTCCTGAGGAAGTCTTTCAGGACACTGCCAAATTACTACCTACAATTTAAAGCGTGAGTTGGGTGAAGCCATGACAGCCATGCTGCTGTGCTGTCCCTCAACCTCTTCCTGTCTGCTCCACTCCCCAACGCCCAGCCTGTCTCTGGCTTCCTGTGAGGCCAATCAGGTGCACCCTGCATGAGGGAGGGCGTGTCCCTTCCTTGTCCCGCCCTTCCCCTTCCTTCCCTCCCTAGCTCCGCCTTCCTGGTTTCAATTCTGGATGATAACTGACAAGCGCGGGGAGAGTGGTGTGTCGTAATTGACCCTCCCATTCCAGGCTTCTTTTGATTTCAGTCTCAGAAGAGTTTGCTCTTTAGTCTTGCTTATTTCATGCTGAGCAGTCCCGTTTGAATAGCCAGCCCTTTTAGTTTTACAAAGGCCCTGTATTTATGATAGAGGAGACGACTTCAGCTCAGAAAAGTGCTCCACTGATGGGGTTCAGTGATGGAGCCCGCATATTCCAAAACGTTCACTCTCCCACAGGCATTTCTGCTCCTGGAAACTCATTCATATTTATACACAAGCATAAATGCCTTTTATAAAAGACATTTTCTTTTGGGGCGCTAGCTGCTAGCTTTTCTTCCTTTCCTTTTCCAGATATGATACACAAAAGAATTAAAAAAAAAAAAAAAAAGAGAAAGAAATTGATTTACACGTCTCCCATATTAACACAGCCTAGGATAATTTTCAATACAAATCACTCAGATTCCAGCAGATGAATGCAAATTAGGCCTTTTAAATGAGAAATGAGAGAGAGAGAGAGAGCGCATTGAATTATAATTGCAAAGTAATATAATCAGGCATCGGTGGGCTCTGGTGGCTTTGTTGGTTGGGCTCTGCAGCAGGAAGGGCTGGGCATCCTGTGTGCGCCCTGTTCTCACCTCAAAGCACTGCTGGTCCCAGGCTGGCCTCTCCCTCAATCAGGGAAGCTCAGGCAATGACCCTACGGTGCAGGTGGCTTTGATGTTTTATTTATGCGTTGCTCTATTTCTGTATTTTTCTTTATCTTCACTTCATTTTTGCTTTCAGTTGACATGTGGTCGGTAGGGTGCATCATGGGAGAAATGGTAAAAGGTGCAGTGCTCTTTCCTGGCACTGATTGTATCCTTCCCAAGCGGCCGCTGGGCTCTGCACCCTTGTCAGTTCACTCCTTCTGTTCCCGATGCAAGACAGCTGAGGGTCTCCATTCAAGGCCCCAAGCGAGTTTCCGTGAGATCAAACGTCAAGTGTTTGCAAGCTTGCTTCATGGTAGAATAACCTTGTCTCCCAGCAAGACCTTCCACGGATGGGACAGTCTGAGCTATGAAAGGGTCAGCCTTGCATTGCAAGCTCTGCCTCACTTCAGCTCCTCCAGACTCCTGCCTCGGCTTCATCACTCTGTTCATAGAGACTTCAAGAATGAAGACATATGTGGAGCTAGATAATAAATGACCAAGTCAGTGTTCACACTGAAGCCTTCTGTTTTCATAGCATAAGAAATATTCATTTAGCATGGAGAGCCTTAAACAGGTTTAATTTAACCCAGGTCCTGAGAGCATGCCTGCACATCCCATTTTCACTCTTTCCGCTCTGTTTTTTTCACTTAACGTATATGAAGAGTCACTTCTCCAGATCTGCTCTTACGTTCTCCAACAAGGAATATTTTAAACCTCATTGGTTAATGGTAATTAAATGAACATCTGGAGAAGTCATTTAAATCACCGGGAAGTAGAAGGAATCCTCTCGCAGGTGGCAGCTAACTAACAGGAGTCTGGAGGCCCTGGGATGGACAGGGCTGCTTAGAGACGCTTAGAGACCTACTCCCCTGAGTCAGTAAAATACCTGCTGTATTTTGTCACTTTGGGCAAAGTTCTGCCTGCATCCTTCTAAGGGGACAGCTGATCTGAAATTCACAATTCAGAAGCAGTTTTGAGTCTACAATTATGGGCTAGTGTCTAATCAGGAAAGTCTGACTACTGCCATCATGTGATTATCCACTGGCTCTAAACTTTTAACACCCTTACCACTCTCACCGTCTTCCTAACACTTTGTACAAATGCAACAGTAAGGTAACATGTATCTGTGTGCATTCCATCTACATCTATGTACACTATAACGTTATACATTCATGCATATTTTCCTTACGTTTAAAAAGAGCAATTCAGAAATTCACAAAGTGAACGGGAGCGACACTTACCTTTAGCTCTTACACAGATGTGTACACAGGAGCACCCATACATGCACACATGTGCACACTCATACACACTTATACTGTAAACACAGCATGCATACACACACATACACACACAAACATGCAAATAAAAAAAAAAACCTAAGCTGTTTACTTATTTTTTGCTAAAGCTTTTTCTCTAGTCTTAAAATTATGACACCCTGACCTGAAAAATCTCTCTGTCTATATTGTTATTTTGTTTGTACTTGCACATCTTATTAAATGGCATCTGTAAATGTACATATTAGTGCTAACGTGAATTCTGTTTTGAAGATAGGTTGGACTGACCAAACAAAAGCACTTCAGATCTCTAAAAAGAAACAAAGACCAAGATTTCTTTCATTCCCCATGGATCAACTACTTTTTTCTTAACATTTGGGAGTAACTTTAAATTAGTCTGTATGCTCTTTGCTCTTCCAGAAATCCACTAGAATCGAGCAATGTTGGCTGCCCGAAGATTAGACTGACTAACTCCATTGCCTGTTACGGCACATTGAGAGACTCCCCAGCCAAACTCCTGAGCACAGCCGATGTTATTAACGTTGTTTCTTGGGAGAAGCAGCTTGGGCAACACTGTTTAACCTGAGTGTCAAAACACCCCGTGAACAACTCTTAAGGCCACTGTAATGACACAGGTCACACCATGCAGACTTATGTGAGGGCTTTGATATTGATGGCTTCGCTCTGCCTCCTGCCCACCCTCACCGCCTGTATCTCAGAGACAACTTTGTAAATTTCTTGGGAAGCCAATTAACTGTGGGCCATTAATGATCTTGAGCACTTTGGTTTATTTGAGGTTAGTCTTTTAAATGCTAATTGTACCCACTGGGGCTCACAGAGTTAACCTCTGCAGGAAAGAGGCCTACTACTAACCTTAATAAGTAACTTACTTGAAGAGATAAAACTGCATTGAAATATATTTGTTCAAGAGCGGCTTTCAGTGGTGGTGGGGACAGTAGCTTCTGTAAAAATAACCTGGCCAATGCCTTATGGAGAGTCACATTGCTTTAAAAGTCAATATGCACATCTCTCTGAAAGCATCCTCAAAATAAGTGCTTTCTGAAAGTGCTTACATATCAGTTGTGCACATTATTTGCATATAATTAAATAGCAAACAGGATTTTGATAAGACTTTCATATTATTTATATGACAAAAGTACAACATATTGTTTTAGCGAGAAATTTAGGAATTAAATAGCCAATTAAAGTTGTAAAATTTTCAAGAGTATATTATTATTTAGATGTAGTGAATCTCACTCCATTGTAATGGTTTTAACTCTGTGTAGATTAATAAGAACTTAATCTCAGAGGTTGGACAGATGACTCAAGGCTAAAAGCATTGGCTGCTCTTGCAGAGGAGCAGGGTTCAGCACACACAACTGTCCATAAATACAGTTCCAGGGAAAACAGAGGGAAGGCTTTCTTTTATAATTTTTATTTATTTTATTTTTGAGATTATAATATAATCATGTCACTCTCCTTTTCTCTTTATTCTCTTCAAACAAACTCTCTCAGATACTTGTCTTTGCTCTTGTTAAAATTCACAGAATTTTTTCAGTAATTGTTCACACACACACACACACACACACACACACACACACACATACACACCCTTAAATACACAATACAGCCTACAGTTGTCTATATAATGTTACTTGTATGTATGTTTTCAGGGCTAAACATTTGACATTTGGTAACCAATTGGTATGCTGGCCTGGAAGTCAGGGTTACTCTCTTCCTTAAGTTTAACTAGCAAAACCTTTGCCAACACCTTACCTGGCATATACTTCTCAGCAGGGTCTCATGTAGCCCAGGCTGGCCATGAACTCAGTGTGCAGTCCAAAGCCCATACGAACATCCGATGCTCCTGTTTCCACGTCCCCGAGGCTGAGATCACCATTATGCCCCACACTGCCTGGTTCATATGATGCTGGGTATCGAACCCACGGCTTGTGCATGCCAGGCAAGCATTCTACCACTTGAGCTCCTCACCAAGCTGTTTTCCTGACCTCATTTGATCGTCCCTCTTAATAACCCAGTGTACACAGAGTTACACCCAGAAATGAATGTGGCCTTCCAGAGATGCGTCCCGGGGTGAGGCACGGTGTCCTCAGCCCATCTTACGTCAGGTCAGCGATGGCGAGTGACACTGTCTGCAGTAGCGGTGCTGTTCATCCTCACCCTGAGCCTCCTCACCCCTAAAATATACGTGTTCAAATATACCCTCCAAATGTAACGGCAGGCAGGTAAGACGGGCCACTGTTTCTGAGGCCAGAGCAGTGTATCGGGAGGAAGGAGCCACTCACATCAGAAAGTAAACACTGCAGTGGGAAGTTAAGAACTGTCCCCTAAAGAGCCGTGCAGATGAGGGGTCCTGGAAGCTAACCTCCAATAGCTTAAATGAATGTTGCCTTTGCATTAATACCCACAGGAAAAGACAATCCTTGTCTAACTTTGATCTGTAAAGGTAGATTACAACAATAATTAGATTTACAGGGGAAACCAATTAGAGTGAAAACCGCGTGTATCACGTGTCCAGTAGCAAGCTCTGGAGGTCGGTGGAGCCGGGTCCCTGAGTCAGGTTCAGAGCGGTATGTTCTGGCTTGCCACACTCCCTCCTGCGTTCTTTAAGGAACACACTGCTAACGGATTGTTGCTGTAAACATTTCTTCGTGTGTGTGTGTGTGTGTGTGTGTGTGTGTGTGTGTGTGTGTGTGTTTTGTTACCAGAAACCGAGGAGTGGTTTTGAAACAAAAAGAATACTCCCAAATGAAAAATTAATACAACGGAAAACTTTGTTCCCCCCATGGTGGGGATCTAGCACAGAGCTTAGCACACACCAGGCAAATAATTTACCCACGAGCTGCAGCCCCAGCTCCAAACGAAAATGTCTTTGAATAAATAAAACAACTCCACCAGCAACATACAGAACTCTCCTAAGTGCGTTGTGTTCCTACCCGGATCTTACGAACGTTCTTGAATGTCAAAGTGCTTTTAAGACTAGGTTTTATTAGGGAGAGAGTAGTACTCAAGGCGGCCGGAGGCACTGCGTGTGGGGTGGAGGTGGGGTGGGGGGAGCTTCTGTGCTGTCCTTAGCTAACCCTCACAGACTGCGCAAGCGCAGCACAGTCTCACGCTTCCTCTGGATCCCAGCAGCTAGGCAGCCTTCACGGCCACGTCCCAGTTTGGAAGACAGTGAAGTGTCAAAGAAAAACTAGGACCTCTCCTTCCCCTGCCTCCTTTCCAGAGAACTGGCCAGTTAATGTGCCAGCCAAGAGGAGTGACTATTACCAGAATCTGAACCTGTAATGTTCCGTACCATAGAAACGGAAACATGCCGAAGCCTTCTTACATCTCACACACTTTAGATTAGTGTTCGCCAAATGCAGCCCGAGGAGCGCGTGGGTAGCGATTTTCACTGGTGTGTTTTCTGTGACAGTCACCGCAGACCTAACTACCTAGAGTCCTACAGTTAAGTGGTGCGTGAGGAGTGGAGTGGAGGGCGAGGTCTGTGTTTTTGTAAGTTTCTACATTATGAATATTTGGGGTTTTTTTTTTTGTGTGTGTGTGTGTGTGTACATGGTTTTGTACCATGATACTGAACGCACAGACATGTGCTCTGTGTCCTCATTTCTCTTCTTCTGGAAACCTTACCAATTTACGTTCTTTCCCACCGAGCTAAGATAAAGACACAGAGCCATACCCATCGCTGCCTATGTAGCGGCTAGTTGGAGATGAAATGACACCCTCTGCAATGATTCAGGATGGATAGTGCAGGCGGCAACGCCATCCTCAGGTACCCAGCTAAGGACTGGGGAAGAAACGTTGGTGTTGTCAAAGTTGCAGATGGAGGCGTGACATTTTCACACTGAGGACTGACCAGTGGGCCTCAGATGGTGAATCATTAGGCATGCCAATGTCAACTCTGGAAACAACACACTTAGTAACAGAATAACCAAAGACAGAAAAAACAAAAACAAAAACAAAAGGTGGCAATCCAAACTGCATGGTAGGACAGAATCCCTGGAGAGCTCTTTAAACGCTCTGAAAGTTGAAGTGTCAGAGCATAAATTTCACTAATAATTACAACTCAAATAACCGGGAACAAAAGGTGTTTTCTGTCCGTACATTCTTCAGGGAAGGGTCTGTGAAGGGTCTCCAGCCCAGGACCCTTAGAGGCAAGGGGAGCTCTTAGATCTAGTTCTCGTCCTAGGAGAAAAGCTTACAGCCTGTGGCGCCAGCAGCGCGCCCGTCCTCCCTCATTTGTCCTTTGCTCTGTTCTCCTGGGATGGCACCGCTCAGCGAAGTCCTTAGCAAGGATCAATTTCTTTAGCAAATTATCTCATCTACTCCCAAGAGCATTTGCAAATGCCACTGTGATCGTCAGTGAACTTAGAGTTACATGAAGAAATTTGCTGCCATAATTTTTTTTTTATTAAGTGTCATTTCCCAATTAATATTCAAGGCCTTTGATAATTTATCTCAGGGTGATACTTTCTGAAAGTATAGATCTGAAATGTAGAAGCACATATGCTTACTGCCCCTTTAATAACTGCACAGGATTAGTCTAGAGTTTGCACTTCCTTGTTCTGTACAGCATGGGAAAGTGCTAACTCTAGCAGCTGCCTTCATAAAAATGACTTCAGCAATTTCTTTGAAAGGATGCATTACATGATGTCAGCATCTAGCAAATACCAGTAAATTCTTACATGTTTAAAGGTACAAATCATGGTGAAAATCTGGCTATTTTTCTTGACAATCTCACCTTATTTTTTTCTGAAGGCATGTATGACAGTGATTTTTTTAGTGGAAACGTGTTGATTTAAGAGACTAGGACAGGCACATCACAGATAGTCTCGGAGGGATGGATGTGCACCTGTACATCATGAGCCCATCATGAACTTTAGGCAAAGGCGAGGCAAGTCCTTCTACCACAAAACACCTCCGGATTGGCTGTTTTCTTCATAAACACTGACCAGAAGAGAAAGAAAACAAGTCCTTACGACCTAGACATCCAGACGCTTATAAGAAAAAGGACTTGAAGGGATTACGTTTTTTTTTTTTTAAAGGCACCATCTCTTAAAGAGGGTTGTACCCAGGATTGCGAGAATGTTTAGCATCCTCACTGACAGTAGTTTTTCTTGTTCGGATAGATGTCCCTAGGGTCCAAAATGATACATCTTTTAAAAGCACCCTCAGGTAGGAAAGGCCACTCAGTGTTTTTAGAGACTCAAATTGTGCTTCAGAGTCTAGAATATGTGACCCTCCTTAGATTTTTATCAAAAATAAAAATAAATAAAAATTAGAAAACTGACAGAATTTAGTTAGAGCAGGGTGCAGCCACCCAGGCTTGCAGTCCCAGCACTTACCAGCAGGAGGCAGGGAGGAGGTCAGGGGTCAGGGCCAGACCACAAGCCTGAAGTTGAATTGAGCTACAAAACAACAAACAAACAACCCCACAAAACAAACAAACAAACAAACAACAACAACAACTTACAAAAAGGAAAACAAACAAAAGGACACAATTCTATGTTGAGGAATTTTATTGCACACTTTCATGACTCTAGTTGAATGAGATTAAAATAAAATAATGGGTTGACAATAGTTTGCCAAACTTGTTAAATGGCTTCACTGCAAAAAAGCTGGAAACTTCCTTGCCTCTTTAAAACATCACATCAACCTTTACTGTTTAGAATTCAGAGCAAGTTTGAGTAGTGAGTCCATGGCAGCGTGGTGGGGTATGGTAATCCAACTCCATTAGAGAGAAGGCCTCTCTTCATGTTTACAGTGACAACTGAGCTTTACTTAACACCACTAGTATTATTCAAAGTACTGAGTTCTGTCTATCTATCTATCTGTCTATATATGTATGTGTGTGTATGTATATATGTATGTATGTATCTATCTGTCTGCCTATCTATGCATGTATATATGTATGTATGTATGTATCTATCTGTCTGTCTATCTATCATCATCCATCTGTCCATCTATCCATCTATGTCCACGGCAACTCACATTTTTATTATAATAATTAAGTTTTACTCATTCAGATTGTAAGGGAGGTAGACATTTACAAATCAACTTGCTATTATCTTTGTTTGATCGCCTGTCTATCTTTTGTAGTTTATATTCATGCTGAGTGTGGTTTCTTTTGTCTTCTGTCAGGACAGTCAGCCTCTTTTGGCTCAACTCTTGAATAGCTAAGAGTAAGGACTTTACAAACCTTAATCGGTGAGCATTATGTCACGGCTCTGTGAAGCGCCTTGTGCGACTTTAGTAGGAAGGAGTTGACAGTGCAGGATGGAGCGTAGAAGAATAAGCAGGGTGGGAGAAGTCTCTGCTTATGGTGTTGGAATAAATGCAAATCTGCAAGGCTCGAACCTATTTGAAATCAGCTCCTTTTAACCAATCCTTCAGAGCCTGCATTGCTTATCATTCTCAAGGCTATGGCACATTAAATATTAATGAGAAGTGAAAAAAGACCATCTGAATTGGGTACCTGAGGCTGTGAGGGGAGTAGAGTAAGCATGCGAAGCTCATCACTTGGTGGTAAGTTACAGGTAGACAGAGTGACCAGGACAAAGTGACCACTGTGGACAGAGCAATCTAGGACACAGTGACTGCTGTAGACACAGCGACTACTGTAGATAGAGTGACTGCTGTAGACACAGCGACTACTGTAGACACAGCGACTGTTGTAGACACAGTGATTACTGTAGACACAGTGACTACTGTAGACACAGTGATTACTGTAGACAGTGATTACTGTAGACACAGTGACTAGTGTAGACAGAGTGACTACTGTAGACAGTGACTAGTGTAGACAGTGATTACTGTAGACAGTGACAACTGTAGACACAGTGACAACTGTAGACACAGTGACTACTGTAGACAAGGTGACAAATATAGACACAGTAACTACTGTAGACAGAGCGACTACTATAGACAGCAACTATGGTAGACCAATTGAGTATGGATGACATAAAAGTCCTACATCTTTCAAATAGCTTTCCAAAAAAAAATGTCACAAGTGCATAATAAATTTTTGTTAAGACAGGAATTTGAGCAGTTTAAAATGTATACATGTATCAAAACTTTACAGTGTATTCTACAAATGTATACAGTTTTTGTTTCTCAATTAAAATGTGAACAGATGCATAAAGCTAGTGTGATGTCCCCAAACATGATGTTTATAAGTAGAAAACATTAAATGTCAATGATATTTTCTCATTTGTAGGAAAGGAACAAAAGTATTAATGGCTATTTAAGGAAAAATATATAAATAGTACTTAAAATATTTATGTGCTTGTATTCTCAAAAATAAAAATGATTGAGGCATCTTTAGGATAAAAATCCTATGGTCAATTGATTTACTTTTAGTTCTAAATCACATGCCTATTAAATTTTATTTCCGTAAGGTATCTATCTGTCTTACATCATTTGAATCTTTTAATCATTGTGAACAATAGAGAATTTGCTGTGTTTTATGCTTGTGTGTTTTACCCTAACTCATGTGATTTTATAGGTGTTAATATGCCCTGTTATATTTGAATAATAGTTTTATTTTTATAAAGAAAAAACTACTTCATATTTCTCATCTTGTTAAATGACGGTAGTTCTCTAAAAGCACACAAACGCCAAATTTGGCTTAAAATTCCAAGAGGTTTCCTGGCTGTCGACTTTGGTTTCACCCTTAGGTCTTGCCTTGGTTCTCACAGTTCCAGCTGTGCTGCTGTGACCACCCCGGGTGACAGGGAGGAGAAGGGGAGAGTCCCTGTCTGCACCTCTTTTTCCCTTAACTATTTCCTTCTCAGATATTGACCAGTGGAACAAAGTCATTGAGCAGCTAGGAACTCCGTGTCCAGAATTTATGAAGAAACTGCAGCCCACGGTCAGAAACTACGTGGAGAATCGGCCCAAGTACGCAGGGCTCACCTTCCCCAAGCTCTTTCCAGATTCCCTGTTCCCAGCGGACTCCGAGCACAATAAACTTAAAGGTGAGTGCTGGGCACACCCTGCAGCCACTGCACTCAGGGAGAAAGCTCAGGATATGGAGGCCTTCCCTGGGCTTGCACTGCCCCCGAAGAGGCATTTCTGACAATAGTCTCTCTTGGTTAACTCTTTCATCAGGGTCACTTAGAATCTTGAAATCATTTTTTGAAATGTAAAGTTAAAAGTTCATTTCTTCAATGCTTCTTAGTTTCTAGAAAATATTTTCAACTTATGTTTTCATTTGTAATGTCCTGTAGATGTAGGTGCTTTAGTTCTTTGTATTTTATGGGGCGTCTAAATACCATTTCTCAATTATAGAGTTCTAACTTTGACGTTACTTACACATTTCTGTTTATTCAAATCTGGTCCCTTCAGCCCAGATTCAAACTCTCCCTCTGTGCCGCCATAGCTGGACAACCAGCCAGCTTTATTTATTTAAAAAAAAAAAAAAAGATGGTAAAGAAAGAGGTTTAATTGACCTAATATTCTGTTAAGCACTCTCAGCATCACCTAGCTAACAACTGTTAGACAGAATAAAAAGTGATATTAGAATACACATTATAAAAAAAAAAAACAAGGTGTAGGGTGCATGCTAGTGGGGTCATGCCCCACATGTGTAAGGCAGACAATTTCCTACAGGCTTAACTAGAATAACCAAGATAAACCTCAGTGGGGCTGAGAAGTTAAAATGTGGTGCTTTAAAAAAAAAAAATCTAGCTATCACCTCCAAATTTATTCAAAAGGGACTTAAGATAGTCTACATCACTTCTGTGGCCTCCATGCTTATGCTGCCCGGCTGGAGACTGCCCTCCACTGCTGCTGCATAGCCTTTGAGTGGCATTCCCAAAGCTGCCAACCCTGCCTGTACAGAGAGAGGAAGGCCCAAAGCAATATCTTACTGTGAATGCATTCATAACGCTAATCACAGCGGTGGGTGTCTTAGTCCGTGTCCTATGACTGTGGACACTGTGACCTCTGCCAACTCTTAGAAACAAAAGCATTTGCTTTGGCTGGCCTACAGTCCACTCCCATGATCACGATGGCCAGGAGCATGTGGCACAGAGGCAGACATGGTGCTGGAGAAGCTGAGAGTTCTACATGTGGATCTGCAGGCAGAAGGAAGGCAAAAGGCCACTAGGCCTGGCTTGGGCTTTTGAAAACTCAAGGCCTATCCCGAGTGTCACACCTGCCCCGACAAAGCCACACCTCCTAAACCTTCTCAAGCAGTGCCACTCCCCAGTGACTGAGTATTCAAACATATGGGCCTATGGGGACCATTCGTATTCAAACCACAACGGTAGACAAATATAATCTGCTACCATGAAGACACTGGTATTGTAACAGTAACGGAGCCAACAAAACCCATGCTAAGCCATTTAATGGCAGTGAAAATGCTTGCAGGCAAACTATTAACAATAGCACACTTTGCGATATAAATCCAAGTTTCTAGAGTTGAATTATATTTGAGTTTATATTATTTTTGAAAATTATTAGCTATTTAATACGTTTGAGATTCTAATATTCAGACTGGCACACTAGTGAGGTGTCACAATATGCAAACGATCAAAGGGAATTTTGTTCTGACTGTAGGGAAGCAGCAGGTGTGTCTGGAAGTGGAAACTGTGGTGCTGAGAACATCTCTTTTTTTACTACATACGCATATGCGACTAGGGATAGCTGTGATAGGTGACTTGGTCTTGGCACAGCTCACTCCCTTCTCAGCACAGGGCCATTCCATCCTATGCCCTTTCAGAGGAGAGAAACACAGATGGTCTTAGGAGCAGATTCTGTGTGTGCAGGACACATGAATCCAAGGAAAAAATCAACTACAGATCAAAAAGCCCTTTTAAAAGAGGAAAGAAACAAGCAGCTGTGTTAGACTGCCAGGCCATTGGTCATAAAAAAACAGTCTTAAAATTTGAAATAGTATTTGTACACCTTTGTTATTTTTGTGTGCTTCATAGTTTTGTTTGGAAAGAATGTTAATTAGCTAAGAAATTGCACTTAGAAAGAGTGGCCAGTAGACACAAAATATCCTCTAATGGATTATCTTTCATATTAATATAAAACATTAAAAGCCACACAAAAATAGTCACAGATAGATGGGTCAGAATACATTCCCACATCTCGGCTGTTGTGTGAGCAGCATTAAGGGAGAGTGTTTGATTGGCAGACAGCTGCGTCGTGCCCACTTGGGAGACATAGTGTGACGACGCCTCCAGCTTGTGAGAGCGCTGGCTTCTATTTCATTCATACTAAATTCTTACTGTCAACCCAGTTGCCTTAATATAAACATGTCCATATTTTAATGAGGAAAATATCTTACTGTAAACATTTTCCTCATAAAACATTTTATTATACTACAAATGAACACGTGACTCCATTACAGAACACACGTGATGTCTTTAAAAGGAGAATAAGACACATTGGGGCTCTAAATTTATGAATATCTAAAAAGGCCCCCAATTGCTATACATTTTTAGTCCCATATTTAGTTCCAATTTTTGATGTCAGTTAGTCTGCAGGAGTCGTTAACTAGACATATTTCAAATTGCTAAGACAACTGAAGTCTTGCTATCTCTAACGGGAAGTTTTACTATATATTTGGCACACACTCTGAGTATTTTCATTGCTAAACCTTTCAGATACTTTGGGTAATAATAATGGTTTAAGCTATTACTCATTCCTGTTAGAGCATTTTATGTAAAGTCTCACATGCTTTAGAAACTAAAAATCAGTGTGACTTCAGGGGTAGGTCTTCCACTCAGGTGGCGAGTGCCTGTTTGTAAACAGAAGGCCCTTAGTTTTATTCCCAGAACCCATGTAACAAAAAAAAAGAGGCATGAGTGGGAGCCTGTCATCACAGTGTTGACGAGCTGCAGGCTCAGTCAGACGGGCCTAGCCAGGAAGTTCCAGGCCTGCCTCAGAAGATAAAACAAAGGAGTTCACAGCACCTGAAGAACAGAATGTAGTGCTCTGGATTTCATACATGTGCACTTGCACACACTGGTGAGACAATACACACACACACACATGCACGCACGCACGATGCACACACACGTGAACATGTTTAAACACAAAAATTGATGTGACTTCAATAAGTTGTGTTATTGAACAAATACGCTTGCTGATTGTCACCACATGTTTGTATAACTAGCCACACGCTTTGTACATACTATGGAGATTTTCATTACTATCAGCCACGGCATGGGGCTGCCGTTAGCCACCTGATTCCACCAAATCCTGATGGAACCTATTTAAATGCCTGATGAACCACAGAATGCTACAACAAAATTCAGTAGTTAAATGATGTCATTTTTTTTTTTTTTAATCACACTGACATCTAAGAAATCTGGGCCACATTGGTTTGCAAGTCAATTTGAATTTTACCTAAATTCTGCCAATTCTGCTTTGTGTATATGAGAACATGAAAGCATTGCCTGGCTTCTTACATCCACCCCTACTTCTGCAGATGTGCGGTGTACTGTGCAATTCCCACGCCCCCATCTCAGCTCTCGAGCATCCTTACAGATGACCCGTGCAAGTTTCTTCATTTGCTCAAACGTCGTGGCTGTTAAATGCTATTTTATAATTGAGTGAATAATTATACTCAAATATCCACAAGATTTAACCCTCAAAATGGTACCTTAGGCTTTGAGACGAAAACCGCATTTTGAGAGAAAAACAAAAAGAGGCCGTGTTTCCTTCTGTAGCGCATCACGAGGTTTCCCGATGGTTGGAGAGGACAGTGCTCTTTGGAAGTTTGTTCTCCTCATGGTAACCAACACACTCACCAAAATAAAAGTCTCAGCAGTCGCTGTTCTGATTTGTCATTTCAGCCAGCCAAGCCAGGGATTTGTTGTCCAAGATGTTAGTGATTGACCCAGCGAAGAGGATATCGGTGGATGACGCATTGCAGCATCCGTACATCAACGTTTGGTACGACCCTGCTGAAGTGGAGGCGGTAAGGCATCGGCCACACACCACACACAGCAAGTGGCTAAAACACAGAAACTCATACAGGCCTTCTGCAGCACCCCCCAACTCTCTGTCCCCCAACTTTCCTCCCGCAAAGGCGTGATCCCCTAATGGTTATTTTCTTCAACATGTGCTTTAACTTCACTTCTTTCCAGGACTTTCTGTGAGCAGGATGGGTTCAGATGCTGTTTCTTTCAGTTCACGCTTGGGTTTTGTCCTGGTGTTTAACTGTCAGCCTCTCCCGATGCAGACTTCATGGGGGAAAGCTCACAGCTGGGAATGCGGCCTTGCGTCTCTTTCCTTTTTGGTGCCTCAACATTGACACCACGTGGTACTTTACGGTTCAGTAAGGAAGTTTTCCCCTAGGATACTGGTGGCTTTGCAACTACATGGACAACACACAAGGAAGCGGGTATTTCAAACAGTTCCTTAATTTTCAGGTTGATTCTGAATAACACAGTATGGTATGTCTCTGGTCTTAAACGTGCTGTACAAGGCTTATAAATCTTAGAAGCTGAACTCTTCATTTAGAAAATATTTTCACCTTCACTGTGAGTCACTCTTACATCTTGACGTCTGTCTGTCTGGGGGAGGGGGGCGGGGGGGGTGCCCCAGAGCTGCACTTGTATAGGGCTCTGGAAACCTGTTGATGAGAATTGTCTTTCCGGGCCATTTGTTAGTGTGTCTGTCAGCAATAGTATCTTTTCCTGAAAATGACAACATGTCCTTGGAGTGTTTGAACACTGACTGGTGCTTACGTCACTGAGACAGACTTGCTCTGCTTAAGACTCTGCTCTGCTCTATCTGTGTTTACCGGGGCCAAGCGTGCTTAGTTCAACCCTACCAAATTCTTATTTCTTAATCCTTCTTTCGATATATGAGAAGCACATGTTTATGTTTATGTTTCCAGGAATCCCTAGCCCTGACTCCCCCAGCTGCAGAAAATGGGCCTTCACCATCTTGTGTGATGTTTTCCTAAGTTTTGTTCACCTGAGCAGTTCTACCATCATGTTGGTGTCTAAATTTGCTCCAGATTTATTTTAGTAACTTTTTTTTTTGGTTTGCTTTTGTTTTGTTTTGTTTTTTTAAAACAAAATACAGTCCTTCCAATGAAATGCATTTGAATTTTTAATGTTCTTAAGCCTAGTGCATATCCACAAGATGCAAATACAGACTGTCTCCCAGGTTTCCATAGTTCATAAAATCTTTTAATGATATTCGGAGTGGAATGAAGTAAAGAGAGAAATAGATATATGAATAAGCATATTTAAAATTAGGTAGTTTTTTTTTTAATGTTTTGGGTGTCTTTGTAAAACTGATAGCTAAATGTAAATTATTTGACATTGGCAATCATTTATTCTGCAAGTTCTAAACCTGTGGCAAGTTTACTTATCCTTACATCTGATTTCATGGGATCAATCTGTTTTTAATGGATCATGGCCTCTAGTTTAATTGGAGTCATAAAGTCTGCATTTGTAATTCACTTGTAATTATGTTGCCTATAAAAGAGACAGTTACTTAGAATCTATAATAGAGCATTAGAATAATATCAATGAATTTTTAAGTTTATTTCAACATCTCATCTTTTGTAGGATGAAAAAAAATACCTAGACCTTTTTCGCAATATTGTCATTAGAGGGCATAGATAGTAATGAAACAAGACCCACAAGACATATAAATTGTAAGGATCCAGTATAGTCTGAGAATTTAATAAAGGAACCAGCTAAGACAGAAGAGCAAGTAAGTGTTTGACATCAAAACTGAGGTCACTGGCTAGGCAACTGTGAAACTGTCTTCCATCTACAAATGTTGCAGTGAACCCTGACCCCAGGGCAAGTGTAGTTTATTACTCTCCGAAGTGTATTGCAGAGGTCACAACTAGTAAGAAGCAAATCCCAAGAGGGCTGGAATAACCACCAGCCGTGCTTTCCGTGTTGCACATCACGGTGGGGGGGGGGCATGCAATTAAAGTGACAGTTCTTCACAGATATATGTCAACCAAGTGACATGCCGAGCGATGGGAATGACAGACTGTTTGCAGGATAAACTCAGACGAGTCTCGATAATCCAAATAAACGGATTTATCGATAGGCTCTCCATGATAGGAATTGTGAAGGAATGCCAAGCCCAAAGAGCTTCCAAGTGACATGCATGGCATTTGGGGAGGAAAGGTATTCAAAGTTGAGGAGAAGGATACGATGATCCATTTTGGGGACATGCAGGCAAGGCCCAGTTTGACACAAGATGAAAGACAACCAGAAGGAAAGGCATCATCCCTGGGAAGTAGCAAAAAGAAAACAGCCAAGCCTGTGTAAAAGGAAAGAGAAATTGTTTGAGGACACGAATAAATAGAACACCGTTCAATGCGCTAGTCTGCTCGGCAGGATGTAAGACACCTCACACTTCTGATAGTTTCCCAAATGCGAAAACCAAAAAGGTAAACAATAGGAATATTTTGTGCCTGTCTGAGTAAATATTAAACATCTAATTAAAGATCTGAGGTTGTCAGTTATACACTTTGCAGCTCAATAGCAGCGTGCCTGTTAGCATAGCACTACAGTGTGAGTGACAGCGGAGCGGGTTATTTTCACAGTGACTGACAAAAGCTAGCATCCAATACAGAGCTAAAAGACCATACTTCAATGTCTGGTTGAAGTTCGAAACTTTTAAGAGATCCGCTTATTTTTATTTGACGTGCATGAGTGTTCTGCCTGCATGTGTGTCTGCGCACCATGCGTGTACGCAGTGTCCTTAGAGGGCAGAAGAAGATGCTGCGTCGTCTAGAACTGGAGATCGTTTTGAGCCATTTTGTGGGTGCTAGAAACTGAACCCCAGTCCTCTGCAAGAGCAACAAGCCCTGTTCCCCTCGGAGCCATCTCTCCAGCCCCATTTTTTTTGGAAAGGTGTTCTAAATCTCTGTATACGTTAAGAGGCAAAGACACACAAATCACACATTAATGCACAGTGTGTGGTTTTTACATCGTCCTCGTGATTTGGGAAATAAGTCAGGCTGAAGTCCTCGTTTTGCCCTTTTCCAGCAGTATCAGTTTTCAGTTGTCCTTGACCCAGTCTTCCTCGTTAATGGACTTTCCTGCTTTGTTTATGTCCATCAGAGGGCCCTGCAAGACCAACTTGGTGTTCATAAAAGACTTGGCACAGAGCTTGGCAGCCGGAAATATCATGTGCTTTCTTGCTCCTCTGGTTGCCCTCACTATTTCTATGACACTTATATACAATACTCTGCTGCTTTTAGGTATTAGGAAAAAAATATTTGTGTCAAGTGTAAAAGACCAGCTAGACAAGAAATCGGAGAAGTGCTCGACAGTTTTTCAGTGGTTATGAAAAGTGATGGAGTTTTCAGACACCCTTGGTATGTCGGTCCTTCTGTTGTTTCTGTTGACACATACCCACACCTACATTTGTAATGACTGAAAAAGTGAGATGCCGGGCAACAGATGTAATGTGGAGACGTTTATTATATGAGCGTGGGAGAGCAAGGAAGGGGAGAGGGGCACCCTAGAGAGACAGAGACAGAGGCAGCAGGAGGAAGAGAAGAGGAAGACAGGAGAGAGAGAGAGAGAGAGAGAGAGAGAGAGAGAGAGAGAGAGAGAGAGAGAGAGAGAGAGAGAGAGAGAGAGAGAGAGAGAACCTTCAGGGCACTGAACACTACCAAGTATAGGAACCTTATTGAGGGTTTCTGTTGGTCTTGCACATTAAAGTGTGTGGGAGGCATAAAGATGAAGAGCAGAGGCGTGCTCTGTCACCAGTGACGTCAGAATGGAAAAGTATCGTCACAGTGAGGCCAGTTAACCTGAACGGGATCAGAAGACATTTCTTGATTCCTCAAGTGCTAGAAGCACAAGGCTGGGTTTGTGTTGGGGTCAGGCTTTAAGGCAGCGGTGGTGAGTCACAGTGCAGAGGGTGGGTGCTGCTGTCTCAGAAAGCCCCTGGGGAAGTCATGATGGTTACACTCTTACTCTGGGGATCTGGGCATGAGGCCTGGTTGAGCCAGCCAGGCGTCTTGGAATTCTCCAGTTTATTACCCCTAGGCACTTGAGTGCTGGGCACTGTCTCAGTCGGGTATAGGTCCTTGAGGTTGGGAGTTTTCCAAGTGTTGGTGGGCAGAAGATAGGCGAGTGACAAACAGACCAACTCAGGAGACTTACAAAATGAAACACACAAAAGGATAAATACAAGTTCCCGACATTGCCCTAGGTAGGCTTCGCTTGTCAATATCTAATATCTGCTGAGGAGAGTCTCATAGCTGAGGGTTATCTATGTTCTGTGCTCATTGCTTGCTAGTGCATGATTCCCAGGTGAGAGAAGGACCTTTAATCCTTCACTCACACATGCCCCTCACACATGTCAGTCATCTGCACACTGCAGTGAAAATCCTCTGACCCTCAGCCAGTCATGTGTCAATCACGGCAGTGTAACAAGCAGGCTGTCTCTAGCTGTGACTCGTAAACAGCTACTTGACTGTAGGTATTAAACAGCAATGTGTTAAGATTTTAGAAGCTGAAATGTCCGTATAATTGCTAAATAGTCAAGCAGTCCTAAGGTTGTCTGCCAAGGACTAGATGGATAGCTTTAAGACTCACCTATTGTTAACTGTCCACGTGCATAGTGGATTCAGACAAAGTCCAAATCGTTGAGATGGCAGTAGGAAATTATTCTCACTCATCTTTTTGCTTGCTTTTACACTCTACTTTCACAGTAAAAGCTAAGATGATTTTATTATGAACATCATATTTCTTGCAGCATCAAAACTACTTGATGAGTGAGTTAATTTATGTATGGCTTCTACATTTACTTACTGTGGCTCTGCCCATCGTCCTCTACTGAATTCTCTTGAGGGCACAACAAATTCTATAACATTATAAACAACAGTCTCTTAAATACATACAATAGTAAACATCTTCGGCATATCCTGTTGGACTCAATGTGCATAAACTTAGGACTGGCCAGCAAAATCTGAGCCCCAGAAAAAGGAGTCAGCACATTTAACATTCAGGCAACCCCTCAGCACTCCTTCCTTCTTGGAGATAAGCCGCTGGATGAAATATGCATAAGCTCTCCTCATGTAGTTTGTGGTCTTTCCCTTAAACCAGTGAGTCTGAGTTTAGAGCTGAGTGTTAAAACACCAAGTGTCTGGGAGGAGGTGATCTGAATGAGTTACAAATGCAAACAGCTCTCTGTAGAAAGCATCTCTCCCACTGGGAGGAAGGAAGTGAAGGCTGCATGATTGGCATTTCCCCTGGTGCGCAAAATCAGAAGGCGAAAGCCTGCCTTTAAGATGGTTTCTGATATCCTTCCTCTGTGTGCCACCAGGTCTCCCCCTCGAGGGGACATGGTCAAATATGAGGCACCAGAGTACCTGTGAAAGTCGTACCCCACTCTCCACTCAACTGTGGAGAATGTCTTGTCCATTGGCTAGATCTGGGTACCAAGAAGAGACTTGATACCCTATATGAGCATATAAAGGGGGAGGAGGTCCCCCTCAGGCACAGTCATAGGGAAGGGGAGTAGGGGGAAAATGGGAGGGAGGGAAGAATGGAAGGATACAAGGGATGGGATTACCATTGAGATGTAAGAAGAATTAAAAAAAAAAAAAAAAAAAGATGGTTTCTGAATGATTGGTCCACGCGAAACTCAGAAGATTACCCTTCCTGTTTGACGGTTCCTGCCTCAGAACGCAGGCAGACACTTAAAATAGTAGTGAATACCATTCGTATTTTCTCTGCGCGCCTGAGAAGAAAGCAATTGCATCTGAAGTTTATCACACAGAGTTTACTAGCAACTCTCCAACAACAATGAAATATTCAGTAAACATAAACCACAGGCCTTAGGCTCTTTAAGGGTTGCCTGGATACGTTTCACAAATTTTATTATAGAAAAAAAATTCTCAGTTTACTAACATAAAAAAGAAAACTAATTTCTGTTTATGTTGGCAGAAAATGCCTTAAAATTTTTACTAGAAGACTTCCCAGTGTCTCTCTCTGAGTATGACCTTGGGTAATGTCTTAGGGTTTTTCTGTTGCTTTAATGAAACATCATGACCACATCGACACTGATGTTCATCACCAAAATATGTCAGGACAGGATCCTGGAGGCAGACGCTGGTGCAGAGGCCATGGAGGGGCGCTGCTTACTGGCTTGATCTCCATGGTTTGCTCAGCTTGCTTTCTTATAGACCCAGGGCGCCAGCCCAGGGATGGCCCCACCCACCATGAGCTGGGCCCTCCCCTTTCGATCACTAATTTAGACAATGGCCCACAGCTGGATCTGATAGAGACCTCATCTCCGCTGTGGTTCCGTCCTATCAGATTACTCTAGCTTGTGTTGAGCTGACATAAGATCAGCCAGCACAACTGACCCCTTGTCAACTTGACACACAAAGACATCACTATGAAGCCACAACCTTGTCTTGCTTATTGTCCCCAACATTACACATTAAGAACATAAGTAACATTGAAAGTCCCACAGTTTTTACCAACTCAAATACATTAAAATTTCAGTCTTTTTAAAATACCCCAATATCATCTCTAAAATTCCAAAATTTGAAAATCAGTCTGTGTCCCAGTGTGGGTGCTGGTCACAGGCGGCCTTCTGTTTAGAAGACAGACAAAGCACTGCTGAGGGCTCAGCAAGGCAAGGCATTTTTATTTTCTTCTCTCTTTGTGGCATCACTTAAATTCTGGTTTTCAGACTAAATGTTCCTAAGAACTCTCTTAAGTATTATTTGTCCTGATCTCAGGAAGCTTGTGAACTGGCTGTGTTTCTCTCAGCTGTTCCCGCCATCTGTCCCCACACAAGGCCCACCTCCTGTGCTTTCTCATCACAAAGGTACAACATGGTATGAAGAACCCAGAGCAGTGACATGGCAAGATTATTTGAGAACTTAGTTCGGCGCCATCTGCCTGTCATGGAAGACCCTTTTAGTGCGGGGTTGAACCCTATGTAGTTAGAATGCATCCGCATTCGGGACGAAGTGGGGAGAAACCTGAGCTATAACGAATGTGAACTGAATTCCATGTTTAATTATAGAAAGAGTACTTCATAGCTTGTAGAAGTTAAGGCAATGCCTGTGGTTCCTAATATTTGCCGTTTGCAGATTTAAAAAAATTTTTTCCATCGGTTCAATGCTGATGTATCATCCTTTTAGCAGCAAAATGTGAGCAATTTACTAACTGCCTTTTAGAGCGACTATAACCTCAGCACATGCTGTCTTCCCAGGGTCTGGTTGTTAGAGGGAAGGTGTCTTGGAGTCACGTTCTGATTGTTTTGATGCTCTGCACGATAGTGCCCGGCTTGTCACTATGTCTGCTGTAGGTGGACGCAGCCGCCTCCTCTCAGGGCCTCCTTACCCTCCATGAAAAGAGTGTGCGCTTAAGACTTAGCTAGGCCATCCCTAATTTTAGAAAATTCTTCCACTAAAGAGAAAGATTCATCTAGACTTCCGTCTATGGACATATATAGAATCTGCAGAACAAGGCAAACACTGACACGGGTGAGAGGTTCGTTCTCGAAGGCAGCCCTGAATTGTATACAAAACTGCACATGCTAAGGGTCCACCCTAGGGTTTCTCGCAAGGCCCACATAGTTGTCATTTGTAAGCGCTGGATTGAAGGGACACATTAGCTTTCTCCCAAGATGAGTGCTTATCTGTAGAAACCCTGGGCAGTTTTGCTACGTGACGCATTTTCATTGACTCTTCACTCTCAGATTCAATGCAGTTTTGCTGAATGATGAAATTTTTAATATGATAACTTTCGTTTAAAAATATCTGTGTATACATTCCTATCCTATGGCATACCCCATGACAAACACTCACTGCATCCCATGCCCACTAATCATGTCAAGCCTGTACCACACAGATCTGGGAGAGGTCCCTGTCCTTAGGAGTGCACAGTCCAGCACTGAGCTCTCTTACTGTGCAATGGTTCCTTGGATGAACTGAGGGTCTTTGAAAGTCACTCTGAGGTCAAATGGGTGTGCTCATGTGCCTATGGATTTCCGGGCTTACAGTTTATATACTTCACAAAATTTCTGGAGTGACTTTACCCCAAATGTAGTTATTTATTTTATTTATTTAGTTTTATTTCTGACATGCAGGGGGTCAAACATGGGGCCTTTTCTACGCTAGGGAGGAACTTTGCCACTGAGATGAGCCCCCAGACCCCAGATTTAGTTCTGGGGAAACAGCAAAGTATTGACCAAATAGAGAAAGTTTATTTTAGGGCACTTCAAAAGTGCTGATAATTCACTGTTAGTCCAGGCATAACCAGGACAGTTGCATACTTTTGTAAAACTACCTTATTCTCCTGATATAAATACATTTGTATTAAAAGTCACTTTCCTCTGTGAAGGTCTCACCATTTTAAGAAGTAGAATGAAGTGTGGAAGTAACTGTTACAGACACGACACTGGGCTTTCAGCTTTCACTGCTGTGGCTTCCTAAAACACTGGTGTTGCTGTTAATTTAAAAGTATGGCCTAATAACGTTTATTATTATCAGGCTTATAATTATTATGATGCTATTAATCTGACATGCTTTTGCAATCAATAAAGACACAGGCACCAGATAGATTTTGGAATAGATGTATTTCACCTGAGGCCTAGCCTCCACCCCATGCCATCTGAGTCTAATAATTTATACTGGGCTACCTCCCATCCACAACCCCACAATTCTTGCTAATGTTGTTTGTGTGGGCTCCTTCTTTCCTTGTGGAACCTCAGAGTCCCCCCTCTGGGCCCACGTGACTCTTTCCTAAGCCATGGTGAGCCTCTTCCTTCTTCCTCCTCCAGTACTTGCCCTCCTTCCTCCTGAGACCCTTCTCTTCCCACAGCCTGTGAACTTTGGCCACCTCTACCCAATTCTGCCCTGCCCAGGTTTAGGCCTTTTAATCGGCCAATATGGAATAATTTCATAGGCAAGGTCACAAGCATTATGTTGAGATGTGTGAGTGTCTGTTCGTAAGCGACAGCAAGCAGACCTCAGGGGGGAAAACAGTTAGCAATCAAATAAAAGCACCACACCATGCTCCAACACACTAGATCTCTCTCTCTCTCTCTCTCTCTCTCTCTCTCTCTCTCTCTCTCTCTCTCTCTCTCTCTCTCTCTGCCTGTATGCTCTAGGCAATTTTTACATGGTCTTTTTCTAAGAAATAGAAATCGACAGTCACTGCCTATTAATCAAGAAGCTATCTCTGTTGCTGGCTAGTGTCTCAGAGTTAAGTTGACAGCTGGCTTCATGGCCATTGTAGAATGGATGGCATGGCTTTCAGGGGAGTGGCAGGTTCAGCCTTCCTCAAGTCTTGCCGCCAGGTTGTTTCCTCTGCATAATGCCCTACATCCTTTGTAGGGTCTATTTTCCCTTGTCAGGTTCACCCCAGTGATTTCTGTTTGTTTCTGGCCCCTAAGGTATTGACCATATAGAGTGTTGCAACAGAAGCGTGGAATAAACAAACACATGACAAAACTTCCCATAAGGCTAAGTTTGTTTTGCCAGGCAGCAGACACCACAGGGTTAATCTACCAACCTAGTCATGCTCTTCAGGATGAGATAAAATGGGACATTATATGCTAGGAGGGATTGATTAGACAATAGAAACTCCAATGATGCTGAAAAACAGTGTGTGTGACCAAATGAAAACAGACGGTTATAAACACCAGGGGATGTTTGTGTTGACCCCTTAAGCATCAAATGAAAGCTATGACGTCAGAATGCCCACAGAACTGCAGAAGTCTGTAGCCTGGAGGTGTGCAGTTGAGAAGACTCAGTAAGAGGGAGGCTGGAGCGCTAAGTCCTGCTAACCTGCAGAGTCAGGAAAAAGGCTGAAGAGGGGTGTTTTTTCCATGTGTGGAGCCATAGCTTAGGCCCTGGGGCATCTGTTAGAAGTGAGAAGGTAGGATGGATTCATCCAACAATGAGGCAGAACACTGAAAAGGTTACACTTCCTTTTACAAGTCTATTAAAAGTTGATGGTCTTTCACAGAGTGTGCACTATAATAAAATTATTATGTTCTTTTTTAATAGCAAGGCAGTCATAGGAATGATAAAAATCTCTCCCATAATGTGCTTCAGGCTTAATATGAGACTCCCAGGGTCCTTTATGAAATATCAGGCCACGGTTTCTCATGAAAAGGCGTGGGACTCATTGTCCACAAAGGTACATTTTATCCCCAAAGGCTTCCTCAACCCCCCCTCTGTGCGTTACTCCAGGAAAGTGTGATTTGCTCTGTGTTCATGTGCACTGTGAAAACAACCCCTCCTGTGCCTCTTTATAAAAGGGGGGACACAATAGGTGTGCCTCAGGAAGAGCTCTGGGAGGTGTCTTCCTTATCATGTGAGGTGCTTTGCACCGGATTGTGTGGCTAGCCACTTTGGTGTCTTTGCTCTGTGACACCTGTGGTAGAGTGCGGTTTTCTCCGTGCAGCCATCAGCCACACTTCTCTATCTGAGGCTTGCCGCGGCTCCTTGCAGTTGCTGTGCGATCACAAATCAGATCCATTTCTGGCTGGAATTCATACAAAGCCCTCCACAGAACATTTTAAAACCACGAGTAGCTTCCCTGCACGTGAAAGGCTTAGCTATAGTTTAAACTAAGAACATGGTTTGTCATGAGTTACTTTTTAAAATGCTTGCACATACCCAGGCTTTCCCCAATCCAAGGCGATCTAGGCATGGGGGGAGAGCTAAGGAGCATAGAGTAGGAAATTACACTTCTAATGCAGGGAGAGGGTAAAATACCACAGAAACCTCACAGGGCAAACAAGGAGAAGACCTGGGCTCAGGTCACATGACACCTATTAGTCACAGACACCCTGAGGTTTGTATTACATTTTAATTATTATGCACTGCCAGTAGTGGGTGATATTTCTATTAACAAAATGAGAAGCGTGGTGCTGCTCAGAGGCTTATAGTGTAGCTGTTGTGTATCTTGTATAGGTAACTACTGTATGTGATGTGTAGGTAACTACTACCTATGTAACCATTGTCTGTAGTTACATCCATGAGGGCTTATAACCACCCCGGCGGCATCAATGGAAAGGGAAGCAGAAGCACTGCAGAAGGGAGTAAAGGAAGGGCACACAGGGGACACTGATGAGCTGACCACTGACATGGTGCAAGCCAGGGGAGGTGACAGATGCGCTGGACACTTAGCGACCAGGGCAGGTCCTTCATAAGGCCGCCGAGCAACTGTGGCGATTTTAACCGGGGATTGAAATAACGGGGTTTATGTTTAAGCAAGTCATTTTCATTCCGATTTTACAGTGATTATTAGCAGAAGGACCAGTATAAAAGCTAGGAAAGTGGTTGGTAAAAGAGATAGTGGAAAATGGACTTTAGCACACTAGGGACGCAGGAAGGACGGGATTCAGAGCTTCACCGTGATGCTCATCACTAATCTCTGCTCAAGAAATCTCCTGTCTAATAAAGTTTTAAGGGAAATGTGTGAACGTGCTCAATTAACTTTGAAAAGGTGTGATGCGATTAGAGAGTCACTTTTATGGGTGTAATTAAATATTTTAGACCCAGCTGTTTTAATCCATAAAACATAAGGGGAAGGAAAATGGCTTTTATTTCTGCCATGATAATTAAGAAGCCTACGTGGAGTTGATTTCTTTCTAAATTAGCCCTTCGACTATCTCACGACCGAGCGAAATGGCATGGCTTGAAGAAAATCCACCGGAGATGAAATACAAGTTTTGAAAGGAGAAGAGGAACATGGGTAATGCTGTGTATTAGATTGCAGTTTGTTGATTGAGTTTGTTTTTCTCGAGGCTCAGCCCCCGGCCCCTTACTGTGATCCACTTACTGGTCCATATTTAAGTGAGAATTTTTAGCAGGACCCAGAGGGCACTGGCTTCTAGTGGGCACATTATCAACCAGAAATCATGCCCACTTCAGGTGGTTCTGTGCTGCCCTAACCTCTAGCCGCCGCAGCTTCCTTTTAGATGTCACATACCTTACCAGATCATTCTGACAGCAATATGAAGATAAATTTTTTATTGTAATCTTTTATTATCATCTGTGTGCTGTCCTTCATCTGAGTGCCACTAGGCCTCCCCATCCAGAGGACGTGGTCAAATATGGGGCACCAGAGTTCGTGTGAAAGTCATACCCCACTCTCCACTCAACTGTGGAGAATGTCCTGTCCATTGGTTAGATCTGTATAGGGGTTTGAAGTTTATTGCACGTATTGTCCTTGGCTGGTGCCATAGTTTTAGCAGGACCCCCTGGGCCCAGATCAGCCTGCTTTCTTATAGAAGCCAGAATCACTAGCCCAGAAGTGTTACCACTCCAAATGGGTTGGGCCCCTTCCCATCAATTGCTAATTAAAAAAACACCCTACAGCTGGATCTTCTGGAGTCAGTTTCCCAACCAAGGCTCCCTCCACTCCCAATAACTGTGGCTGGTGTCTAGTTGACATACTCCTAGCCATCTTAGTAGGTAGGCAGGCATTTTCAAGCTGTAAACTTCAGGGAGGGGAAGCTGGTTATTGTAGACACTGGTCAGTTGTTTGCACTTGGACTAGTAAGGAAGGCTTTGCTGTCCTGCGGAGCCTCACCTGGGGAAGGCTTTGCGGTTCCCACGGGGCTGAGGCATTCCGTGTCCTTGACATGGCCACGTTGGTGCCAACACTACACGTTCACTCAGACTTTCCCTCACTCAGGGCTTCCTCTCCCCCTGCAGCTAATCCTATATACAGAATTAAAAACCAACACGCTGGAGAAATAGGGCTGACCATTTGGGAGTTGTTCAAGTATTTAAAACACAGTTTGGATCTCAGTAGTCAGATAAGAAATATTTGTTGAAGTGAATAGTTTTGATAACTGTAAGGCCAGAGGCTTGTGGATCTTAACAGATGTTGAGCCTCAACAAAAATTTTGTGGCTGAAACGTACACAAGTAAAGCTGGGCTCTCGTTGTATGTTCAATACCTGGAATGTTGAACCAGCACCACTGACTTAGTTTTGCTAATTGACAGGCTTTTCCCCCCCAAGTTCGAATGTATCTGTCCTGAGCACAGTAATTGTTCCCACTTGTTGAATTCTACATGATGTCCAGAGCTACACACCAGGGAAGAAAGCTAAACAGAGGGACCACCATTTTCCTCTGTTATTTGCACCATAGGACACTGAGGAGCAGTATGTGTTGAGTGACACACAGTTCAGATTTTTAATGCGATATAATGGAGTTGCACACAAAAACACCCAGTTTAGCAGTGTGTGTTAGAGGAGGCTCCTTGGAGGGACTGATCTCTAAATAGGATAAGGGAGGGGTTGAGAAGACAGGCAGAATTCAGGGCATGTACACTCATTTCAAGATTTAAAAAAAAAGGGGGGGGGGAAGGTTGGAAGAATTCATGTTAACTGGGTGAAGAAAGGTGAGGAAGTAGGTTGGGTTTGGAAGCAGGAACCAGAAAAGGAAGTGCTGTTGTTGTGGACCCTACAACCTCTCCCAGGTGAAAAGGAAGCATTGCTCAGGAAGCTGGAAAAGCTTGTTGTATTATAAACTTCCAGCAAGTCAGTCTCTTTCCAAAGCAGAATGTCGGTAGAGGAGAGACAGGTGGAAGGCAAGAAGACAGAGCTGTGGTAACAGATCAGAAGCAATGAAACTGAGGGTGGACATAGGAAGGCAAGTCAGAAGATGCTTACAAACTCACCGTGTGTCTTAGTTACTTTCCTCTAGCCGAGATAAAACACCAAGGGAGCGAGGTGTGGTGGCGCACGCCTTTAATCCTAGTACTAGGGAGGCAGAGGCAGGTGGACCTCTAAGTTTGAGGCCAGCCTGAGCTACATATAGGGTGAGTTCCGAGGCAGCCAGAGCTGTCTGAAAAACACTGCCTCTAAAAGCCAGACTAACCAAACCAAACCAACCTAACCCAACCTGAACCAAGACCCCAAGGCAACTTTACAGAAGAAAGAGCTTATTGAGGCTTACAGATCTGGAGGGAGCAGTGTTCGTCAACAGCGTGCTGGGAAGCATAGCAGCTGGCAGGCATGGCTCTGGAGCAGTGGCTGGGGGCTCAATTCTGGACCCACAAACAGGGAGCAGGGATCATACTGGAGGTGGCAAGAGTCCTTTGATCCCTCATAACTCACCCCTGCCGACACGTCTTCTCCAATAAAAGGCTGTATCCCCCTCGTCTTTCCCCTCCCCTCCCCCTCCCCCCACCAATCTTTCCCAAATAGTTGTACCAGCTGGGGACCAAGTATTCAAGCGTGACTCTATGAGGGCCATCCTCCTTCAAACCACCAACTCTGTGATTCTGTGGCACAGCAGAGCGCCAGGACCCTGTGCCCACCTCTTACTCAGTAGGAAAACAAGTTCTGCCCTTTGCCTATGTAATGGGACTCTTCGAGTCTGAACTCTGTGTAATAACCCACATGAATTATAAACAATTAAATTGAAATTCACGGGGCAGGAATTCCAGAATGGTTAACATGTAGCAGTTGCTTCATCTGTCTGTGTGACTTGAACGAAGAGCAGGCTGGTGGTGTGGGCAAGTGTGGGTGGTGGTACAAGAACCAGCACCATTCCAGGAAAAGAAACGAGAAAACTTTAATGGAACAGGAAAGATGATCTCCATTTCTAAGACGTGGTAAACCTTTTTTTTTTTTTTTTTTTTGGGCGGGGGAGTTTCGAGACAGGGTCTCTGTGTAGCCTTGGCTGTCCTGGGCTCGCTTTGTAGACCAGGCTGGCCTTGAACTCATTTTTTGATAGTAAAATCTCATAAATTTCTAAGCCGACTCTGGGAAAACTACAGAATGAAAAGTAGGGAGAGCAGAGCTTGGCTCCACCCAAACTTGTAAAGTGTTGTCTCGTGAAGCTGTCTAATTACACTCAGTTTACACAATATTTAAAATGCACCTTGCCAGTGTCTGGAGGGTGCCCTGGTCACTCAGTGCTGTGACATCCCCTAGCAGTGAATATTTGTTTTTCTTCTGCATGTAACCCTTTATGAGATGCAGTGTCCCTCCAGGGGCCTTCTCAACAGAAGTTTTCTGGTGTATCTGGCAGTGAGCATGTAGAATTAGTTTTCTCTTTAGTAAAGCAAGGCGTAAAATTATTTCGTTGCAAACCAAGTGGCTTGTATAAAGCCATTCGAGCATGCTTGCTGGCTGTAGTGGTCTGAGCCCCACATTAAGTCCACCTCTCCTTTCCGGGAATCTGTGATTGAGTGACTCAGAGGTCCTCTTATCGATCTCCTGTTCAGGGATCCTCTGGACCTTTCAAATGTACCAAAAGCATTTCTGTCTATCAAGGTACGCAGTCCGCTGAAGGTTGCCGTGTGTTTTCCTCAGCATCCCTGTACCTGAAGGAGGCCTGGGCGAAGGGCAGAACTTGGTTTTATTACTGTATAAGAGATGAGAACAGTGTTATGAATCTTAGTTGTGCAATTTTATCATTTGGTGAATTTGTAAGTATTCCTCACTTCAGAGCACTTTCAGAAGACCCTCTGGCCTGGGCTCTGGGCGCTGGGCGCTGGGTGCTGGGCGCTGGGCGCTGGGCTCTGGGCTCTGGGCTCTGGGCGCTGGGCGCTGGGCGCTGGGCTCTGGGTGCTGGGCGCTGGGCGCTGGGCGCTGGGCTCTGGGCTCTGGGCGCTGGGCTCTGGGCTCTGGGCTCTGGGCGCTGGGCTCTGGGCGCTGGGCTCTGGGCTCTGGGTGCTGGGTGCTGGGCACTGGGCTCTGGGCTCTGGGCTCTGGGCTCTGGGCGCTGGGTGCTGGGCACTGGGCTCTGGGCACTGGGTGCTGGGCACTGGGCTCTGGGCACTGGGCACTGGGCTCTGGGCTCTGGGTGCTGGGTGCTGGGCACTGGGAGCTGGGCTCTGAATGCTGGGCGCTGGACGCTGGGCACTGGGCTCTGGGCTCTGGGCACTGGACGCTGGGCGCTGGGCACTGGGCTCTGGGCTCTGGGCGCTGGGTGCTGGGCACTGGGCGCTGGGCGCTGGGTGCTGGGTGCTGGGCACTGGTGTTTTCCACACTCCCAGATGATCTGAATGCGTGGTCATGACTGGCAAAGCTCGCATAAGAATGATTTGATGAGTGAGGAAACGCCAGTGTTTTCCCCTTGCTGTGCTCTCTTCTCTACAACCATAAGGTGGCAGCAGCATCGTGCAATGACTATGCTGGTGCTCGCCTCAAGTAGGCACAGAACTGGGATTAACAGCATTTGGAGGCCCCATCCAGCTGAAGATAGCATTACCCTTTTCCCATAGCACTCTATGTCAGCTTGCCTAATAAAACTTTATCTAATATGTATTTATTTTGACAAGTTAAGTGGAGAGGAACCATATCATAAACCAGAATTTGTGAAAGGACAAAAATACAAAGGAGTTTATATTCCAATAAATGTGGGTTAAATGTTGCCCCCTCTGATGGCTGCCAGATGTTTGATCTTCCTGTTTCACATGTGCCTGGGTGGAAGGGTTGGCGGAAAGGCTAATGAGACACTCACTGTGTGATACTCAGCTTGTTGCAAATGCTCACAGGGTAATGAAGATATGGAGGAGAAAATGATGATAGAGTCAGTTACAGAAAGCCCAAAGAAGCCAGGTGCCATGGTGCATGCCTGTAATCCCAGCACTCGGGAGGCAGAGGCAGGCGGATCTTTTGTGAGTTCAAGGCCAGCCTGGTCTACAAAGAGAGTCCAGGACAGCTGAGGCTACACAGAGAAATCCTGTCTCAAAAAAACCAAATAAACACACAACCAAACAAATGAACCACAAAAATAAAACTCCCTGAAATTTTGTTTGTTTGTTTTTTTACATTTTTTTATAGCCAAATGTCCAATGTCTGTGCTTTTGTAAAATTAGTGATTTATTTCAGTTTTTGGAGATTTGTTTTATAGGAAGAATATTTTTAAAATGTGGTATTAGCTGGAGGAGGGGATGAAAACATGGAAGCACATGTGATTTACTGCTGCCTATGACTTAATGTGCCTATTTTTTTTCTGACCACGAAGAGAAATTTAAAAATGTTTTGTCCACTATAAATTTCAACCGTCCTTCAAGTGTCAATCTTGTACGAATAAATTACATTTACAGTTAGATACTTCCTTGAATATGTTGGGCAATCTAATTCTGTATTTAAGATGCCTTTCATGATTAAAATCTCTTAATAAGACATTCATTTTTGGCAATAATCAGACTAACCAAGCTTAGTAAGAGAACAGGCAAAGCATGTTTCAGTTTAGTAGGATGTTATTTACTTTGAGTTAACCCTTGAGTTAATATAGAATGCGCACACCAGATCATGGTGCTATAAATCTCCCATTGACGTGCTCCGAAAGACAGGAGTACAGAGAGACGGAGAAGCCGGATGAGGAGAGGAGGCAGAAGGTGAGCACCAAGGGGTAGACGGTCGCTGTGCGGGTCAGAACGTGACCAGAACAGAATAAAATGTCAACCCAAAGCTCCCAAAATAAATAAAAGGGACAACTTCATTCAGCTTGGGTTTCCTTTTTTAAACATATATTTTATTAATTTATTCATATTACATCTCAATGGTTATCCCATCCCTTGTATCCTCTCATTCCTCCCTCCCTCCCATTTTCCCCTTATTCCCCTCCCCTATGACTGTGACTGAGGGGGACCTCCTCCCCTGTATATGCTCATAGGGTATCAAGTCTCTTCTTGGTAGCCTGCTGTCCTTCCTCTGAGTGCCACCAGGTCTCCCCCTCCAGGGGACGTGGTCACACATGGGGCATCAGAGTCAATGGACAGGACAGCTTGGGTTTTCTTGTTCCTGTTTCTCATCTGGTCGGCGAGTCAGTGTACAAGTATGGATGTTCAAGATTCTTTGGCAGAAAGCATTTAGGAGTCTTAAGTGTTGACTGGTCTATGACAATTTCCAGATATAGTCAGTCACACATGTGAGCCAACAGACCGTTGGAGCAGATGGAGTCACAGGCTCAAAGTTGTCTTTAATTAAAATATTTTCTAAGTGTTAAGTTATCCAATTTAGTATTTCTGAGATTCACTCACATCTGTACTTTACTGCGAGAAACTGTTAAGTTTATCCGTAGCTTTGTCCTAATTATCTTTCTGATCATGAAAGAAGTTGAGTTTTTTTTTCCTCTTTGCATTTCTGCATTTTTTTGGTTGCAGATTGACTCTCGGTGACATAGATACTCAACAAAGTGTCTTCTGTAACTTACATGGAGCTTCAAGCAGTGTTATCTAGAAGACTAAGGGTAAAATGGACTGACACACGGAGCTCATGAGAAACGTTTTAATTAAATATATGGCGTACAATTAGGAGAAAACTACAGCTTGTAGTGATCAAGTAGAGGAAGAAAAGTTAGTGTTTAGGAAGAGTTCCCTTTGTTAAGAAGTGGGCCTCTCCAGCAAGCACACCACAGAAGGACAGCTGGTGCTGTACCCCTCAACCCGTGATGTGTGTGGAGACCCGCACTTTTCTACACAACGTCTTCCAAGAGTCAAATCTTACATTCTTAAAAAAAGGTTTATTTTTATTCCTGTGGGTATCTGTGTCTGTGTGAATGCTGGGCGTGTGTTTGTGGCTGTCTACCGACCCCAGAGAGGTGGAGTAGCAGGTGATTTGTGAGCCACCTGGTGTCGTGGTGGGGACTGAACTTGATGCCTTTGAAAGAGCAAGAACCTCTGATTCAGCCATCTCTCCAACCCTGAGTTTTACGTGCTGAAAAGTTGAAAACTTGGAAGAAAATGCTGACATGTCATCTTGAAGAAGCAAAACTTATAGCTGCAGCAGCTTAATCCTGAGTTGTGGGAAAAACAACAAAATGCAAATAATTTATCCTTAATTTGTCATGCAGTTATTTGCTTCAGATCTCCAACATGGCTTCTGCAGCGTCCAGTTCATCCCCCAGTGCATCACGCTCAACAGAGTGAAGGGACGGAAGTTTACTAGTGACTAAGAAGGCAGTGAGCTGACATGGTCATCACAGTGACAATGTGTGCTCTTTTAAAATATGATTTATTTTAGAAGAGACTCCATTCAGTCTGGATAATTCTTTACATTTGGATCCTAATAGAAATTATGTCATTAACTAGTCATGTAACCTTACGTTGTATTTTTGACATTTTATTGTAGTTTCTTGAGCCTGTGGATTGTTGAGGTGTATATATAGGCAGCCTAGAAAAGTATGGCTTCTCAGGAAGTAAAGGTGCTTTGTCCTCGAAAGATAATAACGCTCTCTGTTCATTAACCTCCCGAGGGGAATTGAAAGTGCGTGTGCGACAACTCCACCTGTATGTTTTCCCTTGTCCCACCTGTTCCCTTTCCTTTCTGTCAAATACAGCATCAATATTGGTGCTGAAGAGATTTCATTATATTTTCAAACATTTTAGATGCTGTCTCATATTTAATAAGATCCTTCTGCTCACAGTAGCGGTTTTGAAGAATGGAAAACTCTAGGCGTGAGCTCATTGAGTCTGGCACTCAAACTTTTCAATTTTGAAGCCTCATTTTTTAAAGCACAGTTTGGCACATGTGTATCAGTCTTATTTTCTTGTCTCATTGATAGGATAAAATAATCTGACAGAAGCCACTGAGCTGGTTATTTTGGCTTCTAGTTCAAGGGTGACAGAAGGAGCCTGGAGAAGCCTGTGACATATGCACCCTCAGCAACAGGAATCAGTGGACACATGCTGACAGTCAGCATTCTTTCTTTATTTGATACAGGCCAGGATCCCCTGCCTGGGGGGATGGCCCTCCGCACAATTAAGATGGGTCTTCTTGCTCAAATAATTCTCTACAGACATGTAAAGATGCCCGTCACTCCAGGTGATACTACATCCTGTCAGGGTGACAGTTAACGCCAACATCATGCAGCCTGAGGTTTTTACCGGAGAAGTGAATCTAATGGGTTAATAAAGACATGATGGTATTTACTGATTCACAGTGTAGGTGTGATTCTGTATGACCACCCATGTTTCCTTACCATATCTGTGTGTGTGTGTGTGTGTATGTGTGTGTGTGTGTGTGCATTTTTGCCTACCAGCAATAAACCCTTGCCAGTACTAAGGTGGGGAAAGAGAATAACTCCCTTACCAACCACCAAGCATTCCCTGCTCTAGTGAAGGCAGGGCTGTTACGGAGCAGCACTCGATGACATGTGCTTCCTAAGCACCCGCATAGTGTATGAGCCTGCATGCTGTGACATTCCTGTCCTGAGATTATTGGCCAGGAACTGTTTTATACTGTCATTTAGGTGATGTGCTTATGGGAAGGTACCCTTCCATGTAGGCAACATCTGTTTCCTCTCTTCAAGAAAACCTCAAATCAAAACAAAAATCCAAGCTTTCTTTCTTTCTTTCTTTCTTTCTTTCTTTCTTTCTTTCTTTCTTTTTTCTTTTTCTTTTTTGGTAACAGGATTCATGTGTCAGCATGGTAACCATGAGCACAAAAGTGCTGAAAACATCCCTCTTGATTTATTACAAGCAAAAACGCCTGCCTTAGCCTTTGCTCCTCTTTGTAGTTTGTGCTTAGAGTCTTTGTGCTTAATGCTTCAGACACCAGCAGCACCAGCAGCATCTGCACGCTGAAGCTCCAAGGAAAGCCTCCTAAAAAAAAAAAAAAAAGCTCTGTTGCAGAAAACGACACTCAGTGAACTTTGGCAGGGACTATACTCTTAAGTCATGTTCAGTTTTGGAACTCGAATGGAAAAACTTCGCCTGCGGGAAAGCCAGTCACACAGCATCCTGAGCTCGGTCTCTTGTCAGAGGACTAAGATGGCAGGGAAGCAGCCTCTGAAGGCTTCTGCGCACTCTTGCTGGCATCCTGCGCAGTGTGACCTGACCCAAGGCAGCCTCAGGCATTCTCAGGGAGTGGCGCGGCAGCCAGCCTGCCCCGTGGCAAAAGAGCTCTTCAAATTCAGACTCTGCTTGGCTTAGCTTACTTTAAGGACAATTTCATAAATATTTTTTAAAAATAGCTCCCAATTTAACCCATTTTCTCACTAAATATATGTATTCCTCTTATTTGTAAGTCCTTTACAGTTTGTGGAGGAAGGTCCTTCCGCAGTGAGTCTCATTGCAGTGACTGATTATTACACAGTCAGTGTTTAGGGGTTCTCCTTAGGCCTCTGGGGTGGAGCCCAGGCCTCTCTTGCTTCACTGTCAGTGTGCTGACCACTGAGCAGCACTGTTCTGCAAAGTGTATCCGAATACCAAAAGTAGCAGAGTTGTTAAATCCACTTGCCCCAGCAGCACTCAGGTGTAGGTGAATCTTCCTTATAAGGGCACCTTTCTTCTTTTTCTTTTAAAACCTGTGTTCTCACAGGTGTGAGTTTCCTCTGATTGGGTAAGTCTTTTAGTTTTAGAGTATTGGACAAGAGTGGGTTCTAGGCTTCCTCATCTCATGGTAACTGAACCGCTTGTAACTGTAACTATAATTATAATTATAATCCTGCCTGTGCTGGTCAGTCCCTTTTGCTGTACTTCCTCCACCTTATGATGATGTGCTCGCCCAAGGTTTGCTTGCCTTTCTGTGTCATGTCGCTTAAAGTTGGAGCTCTCTAGCTAATACGGGAGATTTCCCTGAGTCCATATATTAGGAGCAAGAGGTCAGACGGTGCACATGAGAACTGCTGTCCTAGGAAGCCTGTGGATTTGTGGAGACCTGCCTGTCATGTTTGAACTCCATACAAGAAGAGCAACGGAGACTGTCCTTAAGCAGGCTGAGGTCTCTGAGCTCAGAGAGCGCAACCCAAGGGATGCTCAGGGCCTCCAGGTGACCCCCTTCTAAGTGAACTAGAAACTGCTTCTGCCTGGAGGGGAATGGCTGAAGCCATTTCAACGTAGGGCACTAGGGTGTCTATAGCGTGTTACAATGTTTTAAGAAAAATAAAAGGTTAATTTAATCTAAATCCCTCTTTGCAGTGGGAACTCATGCTATGTTTTAGTGAGCAACATAGAGTCTCCTGAACAGGTTGTGGTGTGGGAGAGTTTTGGTACAGGCCCCGAGAGCAGAGAACATTGATTCTGGGTCTTGGAAAGCAGGTGTGCAGTCCAGCCACTTGTCCCTCTGTGGAGATTCTCAAGAGAAAGGCTCTGAGGCTTCAGAGTGTGAGTTCAGCTGTCTCATTAGTGAGCAGTATATGAGTAAGTCTTCCACAAGACTTGGGGGGAAATTTTCACTGTTGAGCTATGATAATCACCCCCAAACTTAATAAGGTTGTGGTCATCACCACGAGGACCAATGAATGGCAAGGCATTTACATGAGTTATGAGGATGTAGCAGTGTTTGGATTGAGCGTCATTAAAAAAAAATGTTTGCTTCTGTCCTGCAGCCTCCTCCTCAGATATATGACAAACAGCTGGATGAACGGGAACACACCATTGAAGAGTGGAAAGGTGAGCGCTGTGCTGGTATGTGCTCCCTGCCTCACCGGAACCCAGAGTACAGAGCATCCTACTTACACTATACATTCTATACGAAGAGAGTATGTGCAGCGTCCTCTCCTGTGTCACTTTATTAAAACGTGACTTTTCAAGGGCTTTCTATGGAGCTAGTGTTCCTGCCTAGTCTATATAAAATCTGAGTTCATTCTCCAGTGATGCAATCAAGAAACAAAATACAGATGGGAAATTAACTATTTTGAAATTTCCTAAATCTTATCTGCATCCCATGTTAATGGAAACATTATATTTGCTTAAAAGTAAAAAGAGTTAATTATGGACACCTTTGTAAAATACTGTTGAAGGGCAAAAATGTTTGTCATGGGGTCAAGCTTCATTTAAATACTTTAAAACTAAATTACTATGTTGGTATTTAAAATTAAAATTAAGTTTGGGGGCTAGACTGATGGATCAGCGGACAGAGTCCTAATCTCATTAATCCCTGAGCCACATGTGGAAGGAAAGAACCCTCTCTAGAAGGTTTCCCCCGACCGCACCTCCCCTCTCCTAAGTAAACAAAATGTAATTTAAAATCAAGTTTGAAATATACTTAATGCTTTAAAAATTAAATATAGTTAACATGGGAATTGATTTGCAAAACCTACAAGGTTGGAGGGTTTAAGTAGAATATATGTGAATGAAAGAGGCTCATCCCTCCCCTGAGTGAAATAAATCCGTGCGCACACCCATCCATGAGCACATCCATCGGTGAGCACAGCAAAACTTCTCCAAACTCATACAGCAGGTTCAGAGTTATACCCAAGCTCAAACGAAATAGAAAAGCGAGTTAAACCTACAAAGAATTGTTGAACACATGTAACTGTAGCTCAGCATCCAGTGGGTGGCCTGGATTCCATGTTTGGTGGGCTGGACCAGGCTCTGCTTCCTTCCTAATGAGAACAGAGGGCCCTTAAGACCAAAGGTCCCTGTTTCTATCTCAGGGGCGGCTTAGAGCAGTCAGGTGGAGGCTTCTCCCCCCCCCCCAACCCCCTTGGGCTAGGCTGGGGTGTGGAAAGTGTTTTTTCCACTGTGTGTTACATACAGTTTAGCTCTTGTAGAATGAGATTATTGGTATCAGTTGGCAGTGGCATTCCAAAAACCAAGGGTCACATACCTTGGTTAAGCTGTTGTGCTAAACAGGGCAGGGAACCGAGTGGGCAGATGCCAGGAGCCAGCCTGAAGGCAGGTCTGGGAAGCGCTTTGCTGGTAGTCAGCACTGAGCTTTTGGAGATGGAGCAGGCTTCAGCAGTCAAGCCCTGGGAGCCCAGCGGTGATTCTCGCCAGGGAGGATGGGAGCCCTTCACCAGAATAAATGGTCATAGTGGAGGAACAGTGTGTGTGTGTGTGTGTGTGTGTGTGTGTGTGTGTGTGTGTGTGAGAGAGAGAGAGAGAGAGAGAGAGAGAGAGAGAGAGAGAGAGAGAGAGAGAGAGAGAGAGACAGGGAATGTGTAGACCTTGGCAGTTGAAGGGGTTTCTGTATTTGATTCACTGGAGTTAGATCTACATGTAACAGCCCTACCATAAGATGGGGTGGGGTGGGGTGGGGTGGGGCGGTGGAAACAGTACTCAATTATCCTATGAGTGGGGGAAGATCTCCAGGAAAAGTCAAAGGTCATTGGTTGAAAGCCAAGACATCAAGATATCTTATTAGCATAGGGTGGGTATCTCCAGGAATCCCCAGATGCTTGCTGAACAGGTTCTATCAGGAAAGGGTCAGGCCTGTAATCTTCCCTGAGGGTTATGTGACACTCCTTTAGGGGATCTGCAGGGTCCCCAGATCAGGCAAAGAGAGAGCCCCACTGAGAAAGGGACTTTATCCTAACAGATCAAGCTCAGCTGGCTGTCCGGAAACGCCGGACTTCGACCTTAAAGAGCAGGATTCCACATATAATCAACTACAGAGAGGAACAAATTCAAGGACTCCAAATACAGATGGTGTCACATGATGCAATTAAAAATGAGCAGGGACATAAAAGGAAGGAAAATTTTGAGTGACTTTTAAATAATTCATCATGCAAGTTGGGAAAAGGCAAATACCAGATGGAGGATAGAGGGAGAAACCCAATGTTAGAAACAAGCAAAGGATGTTATAAAGGGGTTCCACTGGTCCAAGGACCATGTTGGTGAACATGGGAAAATAAGCCCATGCAAGGGCATCAGGAAATACTGAGGGCAGGTGAAGGGGGCACAAGGGTTGCCTTGACCTAAGTGAAAACACAGAGGCGCTTCTGGGGCTTGTGACCTAGCGGTGAGACTAGGCAGCCAATGAAGGAGGGGGGAGGGGCACTACACTGGAGGAGGAAGCATCTGTGGAGACCGGTGCTATATAAAGGATGAGTAGACTGAGTGATTTTTAGCTAAATCTGGCAGCACAAAAGAGCTAGAGATCTCCAGGCTAATCTATGGCAACAAGAAAAAAGATGGCTGCTAATCTAGGGATGAACAAAATTTTTTAATTCTTGGGTTTCTGTTGTGCTTGGGTTTACAAGTCCCAGATACAAGTCTGGAAGGAAGATGGTCTTAGAGACAGAAGGCTTAAGAATTGCTTACGACGTCAAGTTCATAAAATGTGCATGTAGAAAGTCAGTAGAGAAGGAAATGTGAGCATAAAACAAACAAACAAACAAACAAACAAACAAACAAAACCAGAGTCCAAGGGATGGGTAATTTCCTAACACACGTGAGACCCTGGGTATGAACTCCAATACTGAAAAAACTAACTAACAAAACAGGCGAACAGGCAATCCTTAATTGAGCTGGGCGTGGTGGTGCATGCCTTTAATCCCAGCACTCGGGAGGCAGAGGCAGGAGGATCTTTGTGAGTTCAAGGCCAGCCTGGTCTACATAGCAAGTCCAGGACAGCCAAGGCTACACAGAGAAACCCTGTCTCGAAAAACAAAACAAAACAAAAAAATTTTTAATTGACAGCGTGAGCGTATACTCCGAAGTCCATTATAATCAATTCAGAAAACATTTATTTATTTTTAAATACTCATTACTTACTTGCTTTATGAAGGACCTGCTTTGTGCTGAGAGCAAGGAAATATAGAAATTGAAAGTTTAAAATCCCTATGAGCATATACAGGGGGAGGAGGTCCCCCTCAGTCACAGTCATAGGGGAGGGGAATAAGGGGAAAATGGGAGGGAGGGAGGAATGGGAGGATACAAGGGATGGGATAACCATTGAGATGTAATATGAATAAATTAATAAAAAATCCTTAGTGATTTAATAATCTACTCAACACCATGAAGATGTTGCTTGTCATTAGTTAGTGTATCTGTCTGTAGATTAAGGAAATCTTTGCTCTTGCTCTTCTGTTTTAATAATATGGACAATTATTTCTTACAGAACTTATCTACAAAGAAGTAATGAACTCAGAAGAAAAGACTAAAAATGGCGTAGTGAAAGGGCAGCCCTCTCCTTCAGGTACCCACTCTCCGTGAATAACCAAGAAGCCAGTACTCGTGCGTCTTCCTGGTCTCTGAGGGGTGTTGTCATGCACATCATTGCCCACAAAGCCTGGGGACAGATATCACAGGACCATTTCCCTAGATTACAGTCTTGGTTTGTTTTTGTTTTTGTTATTCTTTTGAGATCTTGCATTCATTCTGGTGATTTTGATTCTAACATGCCAGTACAGTGCTGTTGCTTTTAAAAAAACAATACTTTTATTTTTGAGATTATAACATAATTACAATATTTCTCCCTTTTATTCCCTCCCTCTGAGTACTTTCATATACTCCTCATTGTTCTTTTTCAAATTCATGACTTATTTTTTCATTAACTATTATTATATGCCTGTGTGTGTGTGTGTGTGTGTGTGTGTGTGTGTGTGTGTGTGTGTACATATACATTTCCAAATATAAGTAGCTCAGTCTATATAGTGTGACTTTTATGTACTTGTTCGGGGCTGGCCATTTGGGGTTGGATAACCAATCGGTGTGCTCGTGCCTGGGGAAGACAATTTCTGTCTCTCACTCCGCATTCCTTGGTTGTCTGCAGTTCTTTGTGTAGGGTTGTGGCTCCCATAATTCCTGCATTATGCACGCTTAGCATATTAGCACCATAAGGATCATGCCATGGTCTGCTGACATCTGGAACATATCTGGGCCTCTGTGGACCACAGCTACAGTGGCTGTTGAGCTCCTTGGAGGCTGATTTCTGGAAAGACACTTCCCCGGTGCGAACAGAGCACCACAGACCTTCTTTCCCCAGGGACAGTCTTCAAGTGAGTTTACAGTATTATATTCCAGCTCCCGGCATAGGTGGTGTCTGGCTGTTTGCTGCATCACACTTTCAAGCAAACCTAAAGTGCTTGGCTTCCTTTACATGTCACTAAACCTTCTATGTACAAGTTTCAACTCACGTCTTTTCTGGCCAAACTCCACAGTTAAAACACTCCTGCTGAACTTTTGCTCCTGAGTGTCACTTTAAACCTTGCTGCAAGCGTCCAGTAAGATCCAGGCCACAGTGTAAAGGCTAACCTATTTTGGCCTTTGGAAGGCAAATTACTTTCCAATCTTCATTCACAGTCTCAAGACACAGGAAAAACAACAACAAATTATTTGTGAGACTGTTAATTCAAATATCCTCAAGTCAAAATTTTGACAACGTCTTTGTGCCCATCAGAAGCCTCGTATTTATTTCCTTCCTTTCTGCCAACATCCCACGCTTCTGAGCCCTGCTCACAGTGTTCAGCATCTTACCAAGCCTGTGTCTCCAGACATTTCCAAATGCCTCTGGCAAGCCAGTTCCAAAGCCTGCCCACAAGCTCAGGCTTTGCAGCTACTTCCTGTATTAGAGAGGGGAGCTCGTTAACTGGCCACTTCAGAGTGGGTGCTCAGCCCTGCATGGCGACTCACGTCACAACAGCCGGGGTGCAGAGAAGGTGCCCGTTTCTCTGCTTTTCTGTACCTCCCTTGTATTTCTTTCTAGGTCCCAGCATATGTTATGGAATGACTTACAATCTGAGTATCTTCGTTATGCAAACAGTCCTCAAACAAAAACAAACAAGCAAGCAAAAACAAAGCATGATGAAAACAAAAGACACCCTTACAGCCAGGCCAAGAGGCAAAGCTTAGCATCCAGGTTATTCTAAGTCCAGCCAGGTCAGTAGTGAAGCTAATTAACCGCCTTCATTGGTTAAAGTGAAGACATAAGGGGCACCCCCCAGAATCGCCTTCTGCCCTCCCTCCCACCCTGGTCACTGCAGGATCTGGATTGGTCGAAGCTGTTTCTTAGACCCACGCCCTGTCTGCAGCTTAGGAAGGCACTCATGGACAGAATCGGACAAGCTTAAGGTATTCCTTGTTGAGGAAGAAAGGATCCTAGAGTTCCCGCAGTCTCCATAATGTGTTTGCCCGCAGTCATTAGGAGGATAAACAGTGGTGTGTAGCAGAGAACTCCCTCACCTCTCAGGCTGGGTGGGGCGCTGGCGTGCAGAGCTCACCTCAGTCATCTTCACGCCAGCCTATTGCTTTCCCACAACGCCTTGCCCGAGGGAGCGCTTATGATTTCCCCCCAAATAAGAGCTTTCTCTGAGCATTCCCTATCAGCTCGTGTGCTGCAAACATATATCACTTTTCTTATTATCTATTATTTATTACAAGCTCGTTGAGACAATTGTCCACATTCATCTTTGTGTACCATACAAAGCCTAAGTGCTCTCCTCTTTCTCTCTCAGTAAATATTTATTACGCGGAAAATTGGCACTTAGTTTTTCTCTCCACATATATTTTGAAGCTATTTCAAAGACAGAACTCGACAGGATTGTTATGCTAATATAGCGTGCAATTTAGTGTGTTTTTGCACCACAATTATAAATATTTATCTGCCCTGTTAATCTCCATAGACATAAGTGAGCCAAGTGACTAATGTCTGCTGTTGCTAGGGCCCCTTTTCTCAGATAAGGGCTTGTTGCTGTTAAAGGTGATAGTTTGGTTCATTCGTTTTGGAAAATGTACACCCACGAACCTTTTTTGGGGGCGGGGCTGATTATATTAGCAGGTGAATAGTCATTTTTAAAGGACACCAGTTAAGTCAGCCTGGTGAAGTGAAGCCTCTCTTTAACAGCTCCAGCCTCTGTAGCAAAAAAAAAAAAAAAAAAAATGCTCCCTAAACCACAGCTTAGCCATTCTGCATCCCAAATAACATAGACTAGACATTTTACTGGTTGGTTTTTAAAGTAAAAATATTTGGGAAGCTGTACGTATTGAATCCTACACGACGCAGTCACGTATGGTGGATTTGTGTGAGTCGCGTAGAGACTGGTCGGCAGCTGGAGCTGGTTTTATAGGCTTGTGTGAATAACTGTGCATCTCTCTTCTCTAACGAGAACATATTGATTTTGGATTGGCAGCGTCGCTCTAGCCAGGGGAGAGTTACAACATGGGATGCAGCAGAAACCATAAGTCATACTGAGTCCCCACTCGAGAGCAAACTCTTGACTTTTTACCAGCGTGCCACCGGATGTGTGCGCATGTGTGTACATGCATCTGCAGGCATGTACCTGTGTGTACACGTGTGTGCATGCAGTAAACTACATTGTTAAGAGAAAAGCATTGACCAAAGTGTTTTTGCAAAAGTCACCTCTTTGGCACTCTCATTGTAAATTATCTTTTTTCACGAGTGTTTGCACACCATTTTGCTTTATAAAAAGCCCAGGATGAAATACTTTTATCACATAGGTTTCTCTTGTTATTCATTTATCGAAACACTGGGAATCTTGTATAAGGAATAAATCAACATAGTTCTTTAGGATTCAATGGTTTCTAGTATCAAAGCCTATCATATTATAGTGATGATTTTAAAATACAGATAAGAAGTTGTGTACACTCAAAGGATAATTTATAGGTCTGAAATTTATTGATGAATCATTACATATCAACAAAAATGCATCTAAACTTCAGATACACCCCTAAAGAATTGTTTCCCTTCTGCTGCCTGGTTTTTACCTGGAGAGTTATTTATTTTCCGTATTAGCCACATTTGCTTTCTGAATTGATTTGCAACGTCTGCCAAGAGGAAAGCAGGAGTAGGCACCAGTTTTTCCCTGAAAGCAGATGTTAGAGCTAGAACAAACACAGGAGGCCGTGTGCGTCAGTAAGCTGCTCCTCCTGAGGCTGGTGAAGCAGAGAGAAGAATGCTTTGTCAGAACAGAGTTTTTCAGTCTCCAGTTGAAGGTAAAGCTCTCCAGGTGTTCTTGATGGCCAGGCCTCGATTCTCAGGTGTGCAGAGTCTTCTGGGTCCTAGAAGCACACCTCCCATCCCCTAGCAAGCCAGTGAGCCAGGGAGACTAAGATTACTGAATTAAAAAACTATTCAAGATCAAATATCCTGAGGCTCAAGATCTTTTTGTTTGTTTGTTTTGTTTTGTTTTTTTTCGAGGCAGGGTTTCTCTGTGTAGCCTTGGCTGTCCTGAACTCACTTTGTAGACCAGGCTGGCCTCGAACTTACAGCAATCCACCTGCCTCTGTCTCCCGAGTGCTACGTTAAAGATGTGTGCCACTACTGCCTAGCCTCAGGCTCAAGATCTTATAGCTGCTGGAGAAACGTGTCCCTCAATAACTATTTTCCTTCTCCGCCCCAACTCTTTGTATTTACATTTTCCTTTGAAATTGGGAAGGTATTATTAAGAAAATAATTCTCATTTTAAAAGCAGTCACCAATGAATAGTTTGGGCTAGATAGCTTCTAGAAAAAAAAAATGTCCGTAATTTCATCCAATTCAAATTAAAGTTGCAAGTAGCTAATAACCCCCCCATTTGTAACAGTATTAATATTTTATTTCATTTAAAATTTATTTTATTGAATAATTATAATACTGTAGGCTCAATTTTTTTAACCAATATATTTTATTAACAACTTAGTCACCGAGCATACGTCACTTATAACCCGACTAACCAAAACAATAGGAAATGAGGATTAATAGACAGGATAACAAAACCGTAAGGATATCAGTTCTGAGGAACGATTCTCCTGGCACAATCCATAGGATTTTTTTCTGCTGGAACCTAGAGTAACCAGAACCCAGAACCTCAGCAGGAGCCGGAGCCCCGAAGCCTTCCCTCCAGCGATTCTCTCTAGGAGCATCTCAAAGTGCAGCGATGACCAGCCAAAACCATCTGAAGTCTCCAAAGTGCCCCCCCCCACGCTAGTTTTTGGCTCATTTATATATCTCCTCCCAGAGTCTGTTCGCAGGATCTTTTCAGCTGGCAACAATTAAGCTCCTGCACGAGGTGGTTGCTCTTCTAGTGAATTAGCCTCACCTGTTCTCTCACAAGACTGTTCCGATCTCACACTTGGAATCCTAAAAAACAGGTTTATTTCTTCTTCATAATACTGTATTGATGACAATTGTTTTAAAAAGTGTGTCTCCCTATTGAGTCCTCCTGGGTAGTGTAGAAAGGAGGTGTGTTTATCATGTGCCAGGATGACCCAGAGAGATGGACAGTGTAAACAGATGTGATACAGTTGAATTTTGTTTAAGAGAGTTTCCCCAAACTTCTTGGCAATATATTATCCTGAAGCCAAAGTCCTTGTTTGATTAATTTTATTCAAGTTTGTTTCTTACAAAGTTCATTTATTGCTTACTTGTAAACAGACTAGAAAGGGTCATCTCAAGCCAGAGTGTCTGCTGTCCACTCAGGAGACAATGGCTGTAGGCAATAGAGGACAACACCCAAAGCAAACTCAAGCAAGGAGTGGGCTCCTTGGTGCTTGCCTTCCATCTCTAAGAAGGCCGATTAGTAACACTTACAAATACGGGATACATATTTGCACTGTGACTCATTTCAAGTGATACAGTGATACAAGGTGATTCAAACGCAGCCAGTTACAGAGGGACATTAATAATGGCCTCTAAGGAGCCACTCAGACCCTGTGCCAGGGTACCACATCATCAGCCCACATCATCATATCATCTTCATTTCATCTGCTTAACTCCCAGTTCATTAGTACCGAGAGACTTCTTTTATTCAGAGAAAGGAGATGCATTTCTGTACACTAGCCATGAGCAGAAAACAAGTCCGTTTAAACTATCACCACAAAGAAAAAACTCTAGCAATATCTTCAATAAGTGAAGTTCAGACTTTGTATTCTGAAAATAACTAATGTTAAAAGATGTTAAAGGTGGGCCTAAATAAATGAAAGCTGAAGTCTATTATTCTCAGTGTTCTTGGACTGGTAAAGGGCCAGTGGTCTCCAGGCTGGCTCATTGGACGGTCAGTTAAAAGCCAGTGTTGCCTTTTTTTGGTTTGGCACAAATTTAAAACGTTATCTTAAAATTCAATTAAAAACATAAGAAGTAGCCTAAATAATCTTGAAAGAATACAGTTGGAACATTCACAATTTTTTTTCCTAATTTGAATACTAACAAGAAAACAGCACCACTAAAGACAAAATACTTTTCTCATGGCTGCTGCAACAAGACCCCTGACAAAGGCACAGTTGATAAGAAAGGATTGTTCTGGACCACAGTTTGAAGGGACACAGTCCATCCCAGCAGGGAAGGCAAGCCGAGAAGGCGTGTGACGGTAGGAGTGTGAGGCAGCTGGCCACATTGCGTTAATACTCAAGAAACAGACAGATGAAGGCCGGTGCTCAGCAAGCTTCCTCTATTTTCCTTTGCGTTTAGTCAGGGACCCCAACATGGCCTGGGGCCTCTCACCTTCAGGGAAGGTATACTTCCCTCAGCTAACCCTGTCTGGAAACACCTGGATAGACAGACAGGCGCAAAGGTGTGTCCCCTAGAGGATGCCATACCCAGGCAGGTTGACAGTGAAGGTGACACACCAGGTCTCACCTCTGCTGCTGAGCCCCTTAGCCACTGACATGGAAAGGGCCTAAAAACTGCCTGCACTGAGGTGTGCACAAGGTCCATACATGTAATGTGTATATATGGTTTATACACCATATAAACGATTTATGCAACATCTATGAGTTTAATTTTGGGCCGAAACGGAGAAGAAATTCTCAGCCTGTCTCTGAGAATATCAGACAAAGGCAAGGAAACAAATGTACGTAGATTTAGCTGTGAGCCCCAGTTACCCAAACTGGGAGATAAGCCATCTTCCTGGAACCAGAGTTCAGGGCTTTGGGGGTCAGGCTGTGTTTGCTCCCGCTGTTACTGGTGATTAGGGTCTGCCCAGGTGACCGGTGGTTGGGATCTAGCCAGGTGTTTCCAAGGTCTTGGCATTTTATTCAAGAACGGGATAAGGGTGCACATAGGATTCTGAGCAGCAAGGACACTTTACTTAGTCCAAAGCTTTACCTGAGGGAGCTATGGAAGAGGATGAGACTGGCCAGTGTAGCTCCCATTCAGAAGGTATCCATGTACCTCCTGTTTCAGTTAGGACTCCCAGACAGAAGTAAGGAGAAGCCAGGCCTCACCTTTGCAATCAAAGACATCTTGCCTCAAACATCTCTCTGGCCTCAGTCAAGGATATGTATGTCTGCTAGCCAAGGGGGAAATCTGTTCACACTTGGGGTCCTGTACCCTAAACTACTAGGCAGTTTCTGTCTCCTCTTTCATCACTAAGGGAGTGCTAGGCGGCTGACAGACTACTGGGTGTATTGCTCAGAGGTGGCTGAGGAGATAGCCCAACAGCAAGACAGCTGCTTGCTAGCTGCTTTTCATGGTCTGTTGCCCTCGCCACCATCTTGTTTCCTGTAGGGAGCTGCTGTTTATAGAAACACACCCTTATTCCCAGGGCCTTCTGGGTTATTTTCATGACAATCCAACTACAGATCAATGGGGCAGAGCTGAGAGGACAGTAATACATCTCCACTATAAAAGAGGATCAATTAATAATTTACAAGGGGACCGTGACAGTTTTATAGGAAAGATAGCTTTTTAAATAAATGGCGCTGAGACAAGCAGATACTTGCCCACAATATTGTGACAAGAGACTTCAGCCTCAGAACATGTATAGAAATGAACTCAAAGTGAGTCGCAGAAGCCAAGTGTAAGAACTAAGTGCAAACTGGGCGCCGTGGTGCGTGCCTGGAATCCCAGCACTCAGAGAGGCAGAGGCAGGTGAATCTAGCGTCTGTATGTGTAAAGAAAATTTCAAGAAAAAGAGTAATCCATAGTAAGAGAATGCCGTCTGCAAATTGCACATCTGAGACGGACTTGTTCCCCACTGGCAGTGTGCCTTTATGGCTCAGTAGTAATAGGAAAATGAGGTCATTTTTAATTGACCAAAACATACGAACAGAATTTTCTCCCAAGAAGGTACACAAATGGCCACCAAGCACACGAAAACACACTTACGATGATTGGCCACTGGGCAATGCAAATTAGCCACAGCGGCATTCAATTTACACATACTTGGTGCCTGTAATCAAGAAAGCTGATAAGTGTTAACGAAGGTGTGCGGGGGCTGTGATCTCTAAAGCTGCTGGTAAGAATGTAAACTGGCGTGCTCACTCTCAGCCACAGTCCAGTCTCTTCTTCAAATAGTCAATGAAATAGAACTAGGAGAGAGCTGCTCAGTGCCCAGGGGATGTGAACTCACATCCATACCCAGCATCTATGCGGATGCTCGTGACAGCACTGTGACAGTATTATCCCCCTTAAAATGGAGATAGCCCAGTATTTAGCAAACGCCCATCAACCAGGAGCTAAGCAAACAAAACGTGATGTGCGTGGCTTGATGGCTGATACTCAACTACCCAGGAACGGAATGCTGGTACACTACTCAACCTGCCTCTCTGAAGATATACTTTGTTTTTGTTTTTGTTTTTTTAGCAATATGTGACATTGACATGTGCCACTGACATTCAGTTCACGTGCTTCCATGTATATGTGAAAAGCTATGCTAGGGGCTACAGAGAGAGTTCCATCTGCAAAGTATGTGCCACGCAACTGTGAGCCTCAGTTCAGGTTTCTAAACCCTCCCCCCCAGCCCCCCTCCCCACCCTTGGGGCTGTGAATGCTGGGATACATGCTTGTAAACACAAAGGAGAGAGTCTCTAGGGCTTGCTGGCCAGCCAGCCCAGCCTACTGAGTGAGCTTCAGGCTGGTGAGAGACCCTGCCTCAAATAACAAAAGGTGGACAGTGCCTGAGGCATGGCACTCCAAGTAGTTCTGTGGCTTTCCATGTCCACATCTATATATTACATACATCCACACATAGGCATACATGTGCGTGCATGAGCACACAGGCACACACACACACACACACACAGTGTGTGGTTGAGAAACTGAGCCTAAGACTTCCTATGGGGTGATGAAAGTGACGCACAATTAAATACTGTTATGCTGTATAACTCAGAATGCGCTTAAAAACACTGAATTGTACAAATCAAATTTATGACCTATCTGATATGGGAGTTATATAGCTTAATAAAATGGTTGTGGGAAGATATAAACATTTTCCAATTCTACAGTAAAATGTAAATATATAAACTGTGGCCTCTTATTTTGAGAGCCATAAAACTGCTTAGTCACAGACACAAATGGACAGCAGGAAAGAGAAGTCTCACTCTGTTAGGTCTGTACGTGAGCCAGCGTTTACCGGAGTGCCTTGTGCTGTTTTATCCCTGCCGTGATGCTGAGTGTAGGAAGAGCATCCCAGTGGCACTGCGTTACGAGAGACCAGCACTTCTGGATGGAGCTCCGCTGTGGGGTCCAGGGCAGTCTGCTAGCTGTATGGGGAGCTAGCCTACCTCTGCACCATTGCTACAAGGGTGGTGATTAGTCAGTGTTGGACTGAACTGAAGCCAAATAAATTTACAGTCTACGCCACTCTGATAAAGGTAGTAATTATTTACAGCAAATGGCAACATCTAAGATTGGGAGGTATTAGCATTTGTTTTAAATTAAAGGCATAAAAAGTACCACAGAGTTTCTGTATATGAAACTCTCAAGGCACAAAGGAATACATAGGAGATGACCACAGACAGGGAAATTTACTGGTAAAACAAAACAAAACAAAACAAAACAAAACAGAACAGAACAAAAACACTAGGAATGCAAGAACAGTCCAATTGTACCTGCCATTAACTTGGGCATCAGTACACACTGCTTTTTGTTTTCTGGTTTTTAAAAATGCATTTCCAGTTATTTATATACTTATTTTATGATAAAATAAAACTGTAAATGTATGCAAATGCCTGAAACTGTCTTGGTATAAATGTTTGAAATCCCCCTCTAGTTACTTTTACATTTTTATCCCATTTCTCCTGTAAAATACCTGCTATTGGAGCAGACACTGTTTGAAAGCTTCTGTTTCCTTTGTTGTATATTTTGTTTTCTGACTTAATATTGAGTCTGTGTGATAATTCATTTGTTCCTTATTTTACTTATGATTTTTCACCAAATACATCTTTCATATTATTTTTTTCTCAAATGAGACAATTTTAGTATAAGTTCTTCATTCTTGCTTGCTGATTAAGCTATAGGTGTTTTTAAAAACTCTTCTACAAAGCATACCCTTTGTTAACATGACGCCGAGGCACAGAGAATATAGAAATGGGGGAAAAAAAAAGGGACGTTGACTGTTTCTGGCTGTTGACATTTAGTTTCTGGTGTCCTTGCCTCATCTTTCCTTCATTGTTCCCAAAGCTAGTGCATCACAGTGAGTCTCTGTTGAGAGTGCTTCTCGGAGCTTCAGAGTCTTGTAGCAGAATAAAAGATGTTTTCGGATTAATAACCTGATATTTGCAGATCCTAAGCAAGCAAATCCGTTGGAAGGAAACCAAAACTCAAAGGGCGTGCTCTGTCCCATCTTTCCTTTTTCTCTCCTTTAACTTTTCTCAAGATTCTTTTCTACATGGATTTGCATTTTGGTATTATATTTATTGATTATATAATACTCTGAGATTTATATACTTCCATTTTCCTAGAGCTATGGTCATCAGAAATTCAGATCCCCAGGCCTTGCCTTAGCCTGTTTCTAGGCTCAGATCATCTCATGTGTTTGTATTATTTCGTGGAGCACACCAGAGTCAGGCTGGTCCAGTAAAGGATGTTTTCCATCCCTCGTCTCCACAGGCCAGTGGTTTTCTGTCCCTGAATGACTGTATAGCCATTTCTTCTTGTTGATGCCCATCCCTGCACTCTGAAGAGCGCTCGCGTGGGTCTGGTTCCAGATTTAGTCATGTCGGTCTTCGTTTTCTTAGCACAGGTGCAGCAGTGAACAGCAGTGAGAGTCTCCCTCCGTCCTCATCTGTCAACGACATCTCCTCCATGTCCACCGACCAGACCCTCGCATCCGACACTGACAGCAGCCTGGAAGCCTCGGCAGGACCGTTGGGTTGTTGCAGGTGACTAGCCGCCTGCCTGCGAAACCCAGCGTTCTTCAGGAGATGACGCGATAGAACTGCGCACATGCACAAGCACACACACACACACACAGCTCACTCACACTCACACCCACACGTGCACATACACACCAGACGCAGACACAGTCTTACACACGCACAAAGGCACTCACACGGTATCAAGAAGCAAGAGCAAGATCCTACCTAAATTTAAGATAACACTTCCGCGCGCTTCTCCACAGTTCCGAGTCACAGCTGAGCTGACCTGTGTACTTAACCTGTAGTTGCTCTCGCTTTGGTCTCCTTTCCAACAGCGCTTACCACACAAAAACAAGCCAGACACAATTAGAGAAGCCTTTCCCTAAAGTGTGACTTAAGCGGCTGCAAAACCGGCAACCTGTAACTGCCCTTCAAGCGGCATGGCGAGGTGTGCAGTGGCCCCATCCAGCATGTGTGTGTCTCTATCTGGCATCTACCTGCTCCTCTTGGCCCTAGTCAGATGGATGTAGATACAGATCCGCATGTGTCTGTATCCATACAGCACTTAGAGATGCTCCTGTCAGTGTCCTCAGGGCTCTACCAAGACACAATGCACTGGGGTCCTACATGGTCCATGTCACGTGATCTATTACTCTGACATAAATCCATCTGTAATATATTGCCAGTATATAAGCTGTTTAGTTTGTTAATTGATTAAGCTGTATGTCTTATAAGAAAATATGTAAAGGGGGAATTTTGGGGGGGGAGTGGACTCTCAGACCATTGAAGATGTAGCGCCCAAAATTGAACTGATTAAATGGCACCTGTATACCGATTTGTAGAAAGAACATATGTGATGCTTACGTACAGTGTGGGGGGAGGGAGGGAGAGATAGCTTCCAGGCACTAAGTAGGTTGGAATATGGGAGTTCAAAGCCAAGGGTGCTTTCTCTGGCAGCCAGTTGGTAGCAGGGACTAAGGCACATTGCCACAGTACAGACTGGGAACAAAAGGAAGTCGCTGCCCAGGCGCTGGGAGACACGGGCATCCATGTTTTAAAGATCAGACAACATTGGTCTCTTTAGAATTAGGTGTCAACAGAGAAAGATTCTGGAAAGGGGCGCAGATGGTGAGGCAGAATCAGTTTGTGCACACTCAGTGGGGGAAAGCCCTTGCCTGAGATGCTGTGGGATTGATTACCTCCACGTGATGTCCTTCAGAGAAGACAACCCTGCCTGGACAGATCTGAGATTGTGGGGTTTGTTTTCCATGTGTGAGCTGCTCCTTCCAGAGTCACCTCCTGCCAAGGTTCTATTTCCTCTGCTGGAATAGGGAAATAAAATAGTTAAAGTGGAATTCCCAGGGCACAGAGCCATTGGCCTTCAGGGCAGCATTTACAAGCGTTTTCCCTCAGAGGGTTTCCTCAAGCACCCTCAGATGACTAATGTTTCATACGTATTGAGTTACTTTCATAGATGTGTATAATCTGAGAAGGGCTGATAATCCGACTTTTGTATCGCTGTAGATCTTCAAGAGCAATAATGCCGGGCCAACATAGCTCCTACTAGCTAGAAGTAGCAATGACTGTCTTAAAGCCATGAAACATTAGTGTGTTTAGTGAAATCATCTGAAGTTAGCTTGAATCCGTGGAAGACCCTATCTGAGCACTCATGGAGGCTCTGTAAACCATCTTGGTTATGTACAAAGCAACGCCGGTGTGGGTTCTGAGCAATAACAGGCCAGGCCTGGCTTCCTTTCTTCCTCCCTTGGGTGAGGCAGCCACCACAGTTATGTGTACAGCTATAAGCCACGTTGGTGCTTACCTCTGTGGTGATATTTCACCTGAGAAAGAAGTGGAACAGGTGAGTCGGTGAAAGTGATGGGCTTGGCAAGTGGAAAACCCTTATCTGGAGAAAACAGGAATTCCAGGGCTCTGCAAACTGCCTTAAATTCAACAACAGGGAGGCTTGTCTCCCTTCAAGCAATAGTCAGTCAGATGCCTCAGCCCCTCACCACCCTGCCCCGTCACACACACACACACACACACACACACACTGGGGAGAAGAGGAGGTGGAAGCTAGCTATCTTGAGATCTTAGGGAGGGCAGCTCACCCCCTGGAATAAAGATACAGCCCCCTCGTTGGCCTCATTCTTTTTGGTTTATGTTGCAGACAGAATGATCTTTATAATGTTGACTCATCCTCACAATCTCTCTCACTTTCCACGCTGTCATCTCTTTTTTTCCCCCAGTTTATCTGTATCCCTATTCATTTCCTTTCTCTGTGTTCTGCTTTTATGCTGATCTCTGCCCCCCCACCATTCACACACACACACACACACACACACACACACACACACACACACACACACACAGAGAGCATCACACCAGATTAATGCACAGAGTGGACAAACGCTTGAAACATGTTTCAGATGGAATTCCATCAGGATCAAGATGGTGGCCAGCAGCTAGGCTAGGTCTCGGCAGAACGGTGGTGGGCTTAACAGTTGGACTCCCCCTGAGAAGAAGCAGATCAGATCACTTCTTCCTGGGTAGAGGGAAGCAGGCAAAACAGATCACCTGCTCCTCTGCTCCTTTAGGTTGGCCTAGGTACTACTAGCCTGTCTCCTGGTGTGTGTACTGCTGGGTATCCTTGCACAGAGATCTCCCATGGACAAGAAAATATGAGACAAATCCCCTGGGTTTTAAAAAGCACACACAGACAGGGCTGGACGTTTGGCATCTGGACGCTCATGAAGGGCTGATTTAGCTGAGGCAGGACCACAGAGAGGATCCAGCACACAGCGATGACTTCCTGTTCACAGCCCAAGGCCCCTCTTCTCTCTTTAGGGGATGGTTATGCCATGAGAAAGTTTGCAGTATACGTAATGTATACCACTGGGTCTTCTTAGAAAGAAAAAAACAAAAACAAAACCCGAAAGCCTAAGTATTTATTTTATGTGGCCTCCTGTTACTCCTGAGGGTGTTGTTACTGTTGGGGCAGGGAACTGCTCTGAGACCTGGACTGTGATTGTGAAAGAATCCAAAGAGCTACACATGTTCATCTTGCAATAAAACGTTGGCATTCATAGGACTTAGAAATTTGTTCCTTTGGTTGGCAGCAGTGGCCCTTACCATGTGTCCTACAGAAAGTGCGAGTACGGTCCATGTGTCCTAAAGAAAGGACAAGTGTGTACCCCTGAATAGGAAGAAGTCAACCGCAGTGGTGTCTTCTCTTTGCTAGTTTAGGGTGTGTTTGGTGGGTCAGTGTGCTCACTTTTTTCCCCCAATGGGATACACTGGCTTTATAGCACAGTCATTTTCTTGTGCGATAAAGATCAAAACTAAAACTCCATCCTTCAGAACCTAACGTTAGAGCTTCGTGAGTGTTTATGTCACAGCTGGACCAGCACTTGGCCAAGTCCTAGCAGTTGGAGGAAAGTGTTTAGAAGGACACTGATAACAGCTGGCCAGCAAATGAGAGAATTGGTCATGGAACCTAGAACCAACAGAAGGTATGAAAGCACATAACATCGTTTTGTGATCTGTTGAGGAAAAGAGTAACCGTCTTATTTTACAGCTCTTTAAATATTTATTGCAGAGCCTAGATTATATAAAACCGATTTCTGTTTCATTCTCTTAACAAATAAGACTACATCTGAAATGCGTTATGCTCTGTAAAGACGTTTGTCAACTGGCTTTGCTGACAAAGATAACTTTTATGAGTCAGAGGGAGGAGAGAAGTCTTTTGGGAGGAATTTTGATGCCTGCTTCTTTGAGTCTGAGAAGAAATTCCTCTCAGGACTCCAGCGCTCCTCCCCTTACAGACATGTACACATTTTTATTTTTTCCCATACATGTTTTAATTACAAAAGACCAACATTCCTATGTGTATCATTATATAAGGTGATTTAATGAAAAAGTAACTAACCAAACTAAACTTATAATGTCAATAACCAAATCAGTTATTTTCCTTGTGATTAAAATATGAATTTTACTTCTTTGGGTACCCAGAGAAATCTTTAATTGTTAGTTCATGTTGACCCATTTCTTTGGTCATGCAAAGCAAAGTGGAAGGCTTCTTTATATGTAAACTCCTGTTTAGTTCATTCTTGATCCTGTGGGACCAATGGCCAGTATATCCCAGCAGAAACAAACTTCCCAGCCCTTATCTGCCATCACTTGTCCACCTGTCCGCCTTGCAGTCATGCCTACCTTGCATCTGCCTGTTATTCTGCATGATTGGACTCCAAAAACTGTTACTGGTGAAGAGAACTGTCCTATGTCAGTGTTTATGAAATGTCTCTACAGAACACATGTACACACACATGTTCACATATGTGCTCCAATATAGCTAAAATCATGTATGTCCAATTTCTTTGAAAGTTTCAGAGGTGAGACCTTTGTCATTAGCTTGATAGATTCAATGTGCTCTCATTGCTGTCTAATATGAACCAGAATAATTTGATCCATTTCTCCTGTTCTTTCTTGTTTTTCTCTTGTTATAAATATGTCTGTGGAAAAGAACAGAAATTGGAGAGCTTTGGCTGGCTTCTTTTGACTCTTCCCAGGTGAAACAGAGTCAGCACATTGTGATTTGTATGTCTTTAAGAATCATTAAAAACTGGAGGAACATGCTTCCCTTCTCATAAGACCAAATGAGACCCAGACTCCGTCAGACTCTCCTGTGGATGACGCTTATCGCGTGCGCTGTTTTGGTTCCATGCACTGCCTGAGCTCCGGGGTGTGTGTGTGTGTGTGTGTGTGTGTGTGTGTGTGTGTGTGTGTGTGTGTGTGTGTTCCATGATTTTAATCTGACTCTAGTGAACGAACCTTGCAGTGAGGTCAGTCGCACTGAGAGTAGATAAGAAGGCGCGGCTTCCTTCTTACAGAAGACACAGGTCTCTCTGTAGCGTGGAGTGTTTGTGCCTGAGATCCTTTCCTTCCAGAAAGGTCTTCCTTTCCTTCTGCAGATGTTAGTTTCCTGCCTATAATTCAGTAATAATGAACAAGATAACACTGGACAAAACCCACTGCTAAGTAGATTAGGACTGTATTTTTTTTTTTGAGATTAATCAACAGAATTCCTAATTTTAATTTTGCCTGAGAGATTTATTTTGTCTACATTATTATCTCAGAGCTCTTGTTGAATTCCAGGATATGAGTTACAGCTTGGTGGAATTCACTGAGCGTGTCATGGTTCACCCGACAGTGTCTGAACATTGTTGGGGAGTGGCCTGTATATTTCTGTGGACAATGCATTCTATTTATTCAGTTAATAAAAGGCTTGGAAGGCAGACATTCCTACTACTTTCAATACTTTTTCTTCAGGAAAATAGATACAGAAAGCTGTTTATTGGCTTTGCAATGACTTTTATTCTAAGTATTTTCTAATTTTTAAAATTTCTTCCTTTTCTTTGAGTTGGAGACAAATGGAAGTCTCTTTCTTCGTAGGCCAGGTAGTCCTGGTACTCTGAGTGCCCCTATCTTAGCCTTTTGAGTGCTGGGATCCCAAGCTATGCTTGCCTGCCTATTCTGACTTCAATCACAACTCTTTGGTTTTCTTTTCTTTTCTTTTTTTTTTAAGTTTTAATGTGACCAAGCATACATATTTAAAAATATCTGTAAGGGTGAAAAGGCAAATTCATTTTTCCTGAAGATTGCCGAAAGACGCCAAATCCAGTTATTGGTACATCCTAGCCACCACAAATCATTGCCATATTTTTGACCATTTTGATCAGGTTCACAACGAGGCAAGATACAGGAGCATGAAGCATAGTTTTCTTCATGGGACTAAAGGAAAAACCAACCTGGAAGGATGAATCCACTTGCTCAATAGTAGAAATGCCTGTAAAGAAGGCGAAAGGTTTTGGCCTTACCAACTAACTCAGCCCTCAGTGCTGTTTTGTACACACAGCATGCCCCCAGCAGTCTCCACCCTTCCCCCTGCCCCCCTGCTGTTTTATACACACACAGCACAGCCCCAGCAGTCTCCTCCACCTCCCCCCGCCCCCCGCACCAGCAGTTTGACAGGCAATGCCTGAGAGATTGACCTGTCCAAGTGTGGTTGGTACACAGGGTGTCTACTTGTCTCGGTCCTGGCACGTCTGTGTGTCATGAGTGAGGCCTCTCTGTCACCAACCATGCTCCACAGGCTCAGGCTGCTGCATGACTCAGCGCTCTGGGATATACTATAGAAATTGACATTTCTCAAACACATGAATGACACATTGCAAACGGAAGTCAAACAGCACCACAAAGCCGCCCCCCCCATGCCCACCCTGCCCTGTTCTGTCAAATACGCCTCCTAAAAAAGAGAATGCTATTGGTGTGTAAAATTCAAGAGTAAATAAGACCAGAATACAATGGTCTTGTCCTGGTATTGTCTTCCATTCCACCTTGCTTCAAGTCTTTCTGTTCAGTGATGCATGTTGCCTGTCTCTCAGTAGCAGATACTCAGTGTCTTTATCTTACACTCCCTTTGTGGTCTGCTTAGAAGGCTGGGCCATATGTTATGTGCTTTCCACTAAAAACTGGAAGTCTGTGTTCATGAAGTATTGTCTACAAACAATTACACAGAAAAAATACAATTTTATAATGCAAATAGCATTTCACACAGTCTAAGGAGACTGTAAACGACTCCTTTATGAAAGGAAGGCATCTGAGAGCAACTGTTTGCTCCTAATGAGCTGGTGACTTGATTGTCGTAGATTAAAGTCTGAGAGGGTTGCTTCTAATTTCTAGTTTAATTTCTGAGCTATACCCTCAAGCATTTTATCAGTCCTTTTCAAAAGCATTTGTTGAACAGTTTGGAGTAGAAGACAAAATATATTATAATTCTTATCTTCAAAAATGCAGCCAATAAATCAATGTCTAAAAGTAAATGATCAATGCAAAATATCTTTACTCATTCATCTTTTTAAAAATAACAATGTGTTTAAATTAGAGGTGCATCCTAAATGAACCATTTATTTTATTGGCATAAAAAACAAATTTTTCAATGCTCTTCTTTTGTCTGATAGTATTTCAAGTATTACTTAATGAACTAGCATAACAGAACAGTGGGTATTTTCCTTTGTATTATGGGGATGGCTTATTTTTCAATTCATAGAAGAAGCGAGCGTGGCTATCTTTTCTCGGCGTTAGGAATTATTTTGATATTTGTTCCTTTGGGAACTCTTGGGCTCTGATGCTGACCCGGAAGTGTATGCTTTGTCACCGCTGACGCCACAGTCACTGTAGGTCCTGGAGCTGCCCTTCAGCCCCACTCGGGAAGTGTAGGAAATTAATCTTTCCCCTAAAATAAGGAGTAGCGGAATGCTATTAAAAATTTCCTATGACTTTTGTATCAGTGGATGGGCTGACAGAGAAGGAAGAGAAGTTGAAGCAAGAGAAAGCGTTTGTAGCTGAAGGCGCATGCGTGGCTGGAGGGTTGGAGGTCTAGAAGGGCACAGAGAAGGGCACTTGGTTTCAGAGGCAGCGCGTCATAGGCAAGGCGGCCTGGCCAGATGAGGGCAGCCTAGGAAATTTGTATAAAGCACAAGCCATTTTCATTAGATTTTTTTTTCCTCAGTGAAGGGAAAACAAAACAAAACAAAACAAAACAAAAACCAGGGAAGAGAAATGTGCAGTGGATCCATGCAGGACCCGTGACAACAGGTCGCTTGACATTGAAGACAGTCTCCTGGCCATGTTTGTATAAACGTAAGCGAACTGGGTCTTCATGGTGTTCTTTGCTGCTCACTCCTGCTTAGTTTTTCTCTTTCTTCTTCCCTCCCTCCCTCTTTCTTTCTCCTCCTCCTCTTCCTTCTCTTCCTTCTTTTCTCCTCTCTTTAGGATTTATTTATTTGGCGAGCATGCTGGTGCAAGCCTTTAATCCCAGCACTCAGGAATCAGAGAAAGGCAGATCTTTGTGAGTTCCAGGCCAGCCTGGTCTACAAAGTGAGTTCCAGGACAGCCAGGGCTACACAGAGAAACCTTGTCTCAAAAAATGAAAAAAAAATTTTTTTAATTATTTATTTATGTATATGAGCGCTCAGTCTTCCTGCATGCCATAAGAGGCCATCATATCTCATTATGAGTGGTTGTGAGCCACCATATGGCTGCTGGACATTGAACTCATAACTTTTGGAAGAGCAGCCAGTGCTCCTAACCCCACCTCACCAGTGCCCCCTCCCTCTTACTTTCTTACAGGCCAATTTGGACCTTCTTTGTTTTGTTTCTTCTCTTGGTAGTATTGCATCGCAAGAGGAGGTAAGGGAGGAGAGAATGGGACACCAGAGCTCTCAGGATAAGGAGCCACAGACTACGCCGGTCATCTAGAGAAGCAAGTGCCGTGCAGGTCATGGGAACGATGGGGCAGCTGGTGAATCAGAGAGAACAGTGTAGGGCAGGCAGGGGCTAGGGTCAGGTCTAGAGGGATAATGAAATAGAGATGAGAGGTGGAGCAACGGAGGGAACCCCGAGCAGTGTGGGGAAGTCACAGGAGGAGGGAAAGTAGAACAGATCACTCCGACCTCAGGAAATCAAAGCTAAGGGCACAATAGCAAAACGTGGTTTCTTACTCACATTTTAACGATAACAATGAGTCTAGAATCAGGTAATTCAAAATGGAGCAGTTCACTTAGGTTCCTGGTCCGGAGGCTAGAACGCTAAGATTGGACAGCCATGTGTGTGTGTGGGGGGGCTCATGCTGCCTGATAAGTGGGCAGAAGTGAGCAAAGATGGAGGGAAAAAGCACCAGGGGTCCCACCTTAAAAACATCTGCCGCCACAGCAAGTAGGCCACACCTCGAGAAAAAACTCATTTATCAAGGTGTACTGAGAAAAAGGCATCAACCAGACTCTTAACATCGTCACCTCCTCGAGGTCCCTCAGTTCGGCACGGCCACAGCGACAACCACGGCACTGGAAGATCACTCCGGTGTGATGCATAGCGAATCTACTGAGTCATGAGGAGACAAGAAGGGGTGTTCTGAGGAGATGGGCTCACTCAGTGACAGCAGCCCACTTAGGTGGCTATCCAAACATGTGTGTTCCTCTCTAAGGAACTTCAGTGCGCGGCTGGTCCCACCTGGCCCAGCCCTTGAACCACACACAGTTTAATAAGAAATATCGACCTCCCAGCTGTGGACCTCAGCCCCACAGGGGGCTTTAGAAAAGATGCTCTTGGCAGATCTACTTTCTATTTAGGTTTGGGCTGCCAGGTGTATGTGTGTGTGTGTGTGTGTGTGTGTGTTTCACAAGCAAGAGGCCTTTAAGGTGGGATTAAACCTGGATCTGGACTCATTCCCCAGCTGTGCAATCAAGAGGACCGCAAAGAGAACAGCGCAGCGGGATCCACTGTCCCAGCAGACATTTAACAAGGCACCATTATCCCATTATCTCACTGTTCCAGCTTGCCTGCTTCCTTTGAGTAGCTGCTAAAGTCACCCAGGTCCTGAGACTCTATCTGGGCCTCATGGTGTGTGATGGGAGTTAATGCACAGTACGTGTTGGTAGCAGAGCCAGATGGGTCATTTGTATTTCACAGAAAAGGCACCCTAAGGTCTGCCCTTAGGGGACCTTTACACCTGTTGTGATGCAGGCAGGAAGGCCTCACACCAACTCTCTCCTTCTTCCATGTAACTTTTTACTTCAGGACTTCAGAGATGCCTTGCCCTTATGGTGCCTTTCTGGGCTTTGTCCTTGCTTACTTTCATGGTACATGGCCCAAAGTATTTATGAGCACAGAGGTACCCCCAGATGTACAGACGTCAGGTCACTGGTTTACACTCTTGGGTGCTTCATTATGATTTTTTTACTCAGAAGTTTTTATTTATTTTATTTTATTTTTATTTCATATGAGTGCTTTATCTGCAGAAGAGGGCATCAGATCACATTATAGATGGCTGTGAGCCACCATGTGGTTGATGGGAATTGAACTCAGGACCTCTGGAAGAGCAGGCGGTGCTCTTAACTACTGAGCCATCTCTCCAGCCCCTTTACTCAGAAGTTTTAACACCTGGTGCCACCCTCTATGGCAAAAAAGCATGGACGAAGCGCAGTCGCAGGTGTAATTCTTTGACCTTCTGTTTGGTTTTTAGATTCCACGGTCGTCATCTCAGCAGAAAAAGAAAAGGCAGTTTTGGTGCCCCTCCCCAGCTGTCGACCTCGGGCAGAGCTGGGAAGACACGGGATTTGAGTTTCTGGGCCTGGGGCGTCCTTTGCTGGTGTGTGTGATGTGCTTTGACTGCTGTTCCTGTCAAAGTCAGGTCCCCGCTTTAGTCTCCGGGTGAAACACACTCTCAGGAGGAGCAACATGAGGCTGGGAGCCGCTGCTTGCTACACCGTCACTGTACAAGGCGCTGCCCTAGACACACCTCAGCGGACTCACTCTCCTCACAGCAACAGGGCAAGGGAAGCACAGTTGTGTTTCCTGCTTTGAGGGAAAAAAAAAAATCAAACCACTTCTTACCAATATTATCTTGCTTCTACAAAGTTTGTCTCGCTGGAAAAAGCAGGGCCAACTCTCTCCTCCTTCCACGTGACTTTTCTTTTCAGGACTTCCAGAGGAGCCTGACTCCTGTGGTGTTCAAGTTACAAAAACTCTCCTTCTCCTTTCTAGATGGTCACAGCAGGCGCATTTGAGTTAAACGGGCGCCCATGGGATGTGTGCCAACATTACAGTCTTCTACACCGCCCTTTACAACCATGCTTTCCCTTCTGGGAAATATGTAAATTAGTAAATAAGTAGATGTTAGTGACTTTGTGTAAGCTACAGTTGGAAGTTTTAACGTGTAACGTCAGTGTTCCAGTTGCACAGACAATTCTATTTGCACTGTTCTCCAAAGCACAGCATGTGATTTGGACAGTGAAGCTAATGACGTGCGTTCAGCATCCGGAAGCAAATCTTTTTCTCTCGAGCTTGTAATTTAGAATCATTTTAGCTGTGGCAAGCTTAAGTCTGTACATGTAGGCTGTAGCAGTTATATTTAAAAATATTTAATTGCATGAATGCCTTTTCCGCATGTGTGTGTGTGCACCACACACACGCCGTGGCTGAGGCAGCCAGAGGAGGGCATCCACTGGATTTGGAGTAACAGATGTTGTGAGGCACCATGTGGGGCTAGGAACTGAGCACAGTCCTCTGCAAGGGTAACAATAGCTCTGAGCTGGAGCCAGAGAGATAGCTCAGTGGTTAAGAGCACTGTCTGTTCTTCCAGAGGTTCTGAGTTCAATTCCCAGCAACCACATGATGGCTCACAGCCATCTATACTGGAATCTGATGCCCTCTTGTGGCACGCAGGCGTACATGCAGATAGAGAACTCATACATAAAACAAACAAATCTATCTTTAAATAAATAAATAAGAGCTCTTAATTGCTGGGCCATCTTTCCGGCCCCCAGAAACAAATTTTATTTATACTACCCAACTATTTATTTCAAGTTTACTAATTTCCAATTCCTTCTTTTACCAGTTTATTCTCAGCTTTTAGCTGAAAACCAGGGGCGGCCGTGCTGCTCATGATGTCTATGGCCACCTGCCACTGAGGTTCCCCTCAAAAATTAAAAGCTGAGCAACAGGAGGGTGACTACTAACAAATTTTAATTTTTGCTGGCCTTCTGTTTGGCATCAGTTGTGGAAGGTGAGAAATGAAAGGCCAGGGAAAGCACATCATGTTTTCTTAAGATGATCCATACACCGACTGAGCTGTCAGTGGATCTGAGCGGCCAGCACTGAGATGGCACACTGGACAGTCTCTTTAATGGCAGCAATGCCAGTCCTTCATAGGAAGCTATTCCCAAACCACAGGTGATGCCCTAGCTAAGGAGGGCCGGGGACTTGTCCTTCCTGGAGTCTTGCCCAAGAGGTTGAGAAGCCAGCCTACGTTTGCTGCGACCCCTCCTTCAGGCTGTTTCCACTTTACTATGTTGACTCCTAAAAGGATGCTTATCCAGTGTGGGGCTCGTGTGTGTGTGTGTGTGTGTGTGTGTGTGTGTGTGTGTGTGTGTGTGTGTTGGATGTGAAAAGGAGCTATACATAGGTTAGATTCCAAAAAGACAATTTTCTCTGCTCTGAGTTTCTAGGGAAGTTCACAGAAAACTGCTACCGAATGGAGCAACCACTCTAGTCTCATGACGGGACAGTGTAAGATTAGGGACACCAACTCTAGCACACCTTCCAGATAAACGGGTGAGCAGGTGTTGACAGGATAGAACCAGGAAGAGTCACCTGAGAATGTAGAGCCGTGTACCTCATTGTGTCTGCTGAGCGTTCTGTCCTTGATGGTGTGTGCCTTGGAAATAAAGTTGAATTTCACCTCCTCGGGCTGACTAAGGAAGGAACAATTAACCAGTCTCTTGCTGTTGGCTTTAACTTTGTAGTCACTTAGGAGCTACTCCAAGTGACCCCCGAAGTCAAGAAAGGACTTAGGATAGGAGATAGTTGACCAAGTTTAGCTATTGTGAGTTTGTGTCTGAGCGTTTGTCAGCTTGGGCCAGCAAGAACGGCTAATTGGATTTACTCTTTATCAGTTTACCCTTTAGATTTGTGGCCAGTTTAAAGCCTTGAGATTTGGTTCTGCCTTATCTTATTAAGCCTGATGAGTAGTAATTTGAAGGCTGAGTTCTGAAATGTGAGGGTTTGAAAGAGCTATTTAGGCTGCCGTTTTACACCCTGTCTTTTCTCCCAACTCCCTCTGTGCCTACGCTAACAGAACAACCAACCATGATTTGGCTTTCACAATACGGACCACGCCATCCAGAAGGAAAGCAAGCAAGACCGCAGCAGCAACAGCAGCGGGCAGGGAGCATCCCAGGGGTTAGAGATAAGGATGGTGTGTTGGTCAAAGCCTTTTACACCAGTGAAAATTATCACACGTCATCGGCCGAGGCAAACTAGGGTCAGAGGGTGACTCAGCGGGGCAGTCTGGACACAGTGGAGGCCCAGAGAAGAAACCAGAACACACCTGGCTCATCAGGATGCTTCCGCCAAGAGATTAGCAACAACGAAAAGAAGAGCAGGTTCCTAGGTAAAGATCAGTGAAGTGGAGGGGGGGGGGGGGGTGTGGGGCGGGGAACCAAGAAGGAAACCACGCGAGAGCAGAGCGAGATGGAGTTGGACACTCGTTAGCATTCACGAATTCTTTCCCGTACAGCAGTGTAAGGCTCAGCCTGTCACTAAAACCGCAGAGCAAGGCTATATGAGTAATTGTTGTATTAGTCTAACTCTGCAGCCCGAGTGAGTTAAGCATGGAAGATTCAACAACGCCTGACAAGCGGCAGACAAGTTGAACCCAGGCGGTTTGATTGCGCGGCCTTTGTGTTTTAATGTCTCATCGCGGAGCTCAACGGATGCCTTTTTTTTTTTTTTTTTGAACTGACACACAAGCTGGAGAGAGATGCCAGGACACAGCAGGAGTGTTCTGATCTGGAGTCTGCTTAATCTGGCTCTCAATTTCTTATGCGGTATCTGGATGAAAGTGTCTGGTTGTGGACGTAGAAAAGCAAAAGGCAAAAGATGAAAGACAAAAACAGTCCTCGCCCCAGAAACACAGGTTGATACCAAGTAAGCACACAAACATGCTCAGCGGGGAGATTAATAAAAGCTGGAGTGACAAAATCATGTGACCAAGATGCGCTGTCAGAAAATACAAACGCATCATTTCCAAAAATGCAAATTTCAGAGCTCAAACAGCCTGCTATTTATAGTCACGTCCTTTGCAACACTTAAGTCTAGTGTGAGGTCCCCACCCTATCACTAGCTTTCCTTGACCTTACTGAAGTGCAACTAACTTTTATCTAAAAACAGTAGCCTCAAAGAGAGTTCTGGATTTTCCTAGAAAGTTAATATTGCAGATATTCACCTGTTTGTCCAAATTGGACTTTTATATATATTTTTAATTAATTAATTAATTTATTCACTTTACATCCCGATTGTAGCCTCTCTCCCTCCTGTCCTCCTGGTCCCACCATTCCTCTTTCCCATCCTCCCTCCCTTACTCCTCAGGAAATGGTACCCCTCCACCCCCCACCAACCCAGCCCAGTACATCAAGTCGCATCAGGACTGAGTGTGTCTTCCCTGTGGCCTGGAGAGGCAACCCTGCCACGAGGAACTGATCAAATGCAGACAAAGAGTCCATGTCAGAGACAGCCTCGCTCCCCTTACTAGGGGACCCGCATGAAACCCAAACTGGACCTTTACATATTTAATATTTAAATATTATTAAGAGTGAGCATGTTTTTATTAGGGAAAATGATATTGTAAAAATAAGAAAAAAAAAAAAAACAAAAAACATGGTTTCTTTTTCACACGAGCCCTCCTGGCCTCCTTTTCTTATCATCTCACTGGAGACTCCTCTGCCAGCTGAGGCGCAGAGAAAAGTCCCAAATGGCAATAGCTGGAGTGAGACATGCATTCTGGTGGTTCGCTGAGAAAGGCACAGGCAGATCTGAGGGAAGGAGCTGGGCTTCTGTGGGACAAGGGCAATCCTGCCTTGCCCCCCAGCTTTCTCAGGGTATGAAGAAATCCTCCTGTTATGGAGAGCTACCTCAGAAGGACAAGAAATGTAGGGTTATAAATGCACCCCACACGAGGTGCGTCTTGCATGAGAGAGCTTTGCATGTGCGGTCTCTCAGCACAGCTGGAGGACTTTCCAACAGAGCGCCTATGCCCCTGTGTCAGATCATCATGTAAATGAAACAGCAATGTTAAAGAAGTGTGTGTGTGTGTGTGTGTGTGTGTGTAGGTTTGAGCACCCATGCAGGAAGAGGCCTAAGGAGGGTGTCAGGTACACTCCTCCATTTATATCCTGCTTTCTTCCACTGATACAATGTCTCTGAGGGAACCCAGAGCTGGCTGTTTCTCAGGTAGGCTTGGTGTTGCATAGCAGTGAACGTTCCCTCCTGGAAACGGGGGTGGGGGAGGAATCTCACTGAAACCCAGGACATATATAATTCACAAGCCTCAGGAAGTCCTTGTGACTCTGAGTGCCTCTCAGGTCCCAAGATTATATAACAGTAAGACTGTGGAGAGAGACCCTGGAAGCTGCTGCTGCGGCTGTTGCTGCTGCTGCTGCTGCTGCTGTGGCTGCTGCTGCAGCAGCTGCTGCGTTATTTGCATGCTGTGAAGGAAGACAGCTCCAGGGATGCAGTTTTCCTGAGCTGTATTCAGGCTGGGGTGGGCTTCTCAGGCAGGCAGCAGTTGAGTTGTCCATGCTCCTGTAAGTAGCCCCTGATATGTACCCCCATGAGTAACCCCGGGGAGTTATCTGGTTCACCAAGGTGTATTTTGGTAGAATGATTACTTTGGTCTAGCATCAGTTTCCCTGTGTGGATGGACTTTCATGTTGTGTCTCCCCACAAGGAGGCTCTAGCTGCCCCTGTCCCCAGTTCTGGTGGAGTGGTGTGAGGCGGGGTCTAGATATTGACCTGGACGCCATGTGTCAGAACTCAGGTCTTCATGCTAACGCGGCAAAAGCTCGTATTCATAGAACCCACCCCCTCAGTCCAAATGGAAGAGCTTAAAGAACCATGGACAGGTACCTGGTGATTCTACTATGATTTATAAAACTTTTTTTTTTTTTTTTTTTTTTTTACATTTCTCTTTTTGGTCATGGCAAGGTCTATTGGCACAAACAGCACAGCCACCAAGTATTCTTTTGACTTTAATAACTCATCTTATATATACTTTATATTTATATTTCTTATCTTCAGTTCCTCAACAATAGGGGAAATAAAAATATTGATCTATAAAATAAGCTGATGATAACACGATGCCAAAAATAGCTTATGTTAAGTGCAAGGGGCGAAGCTTGAATGCAAAGCTAAATCGAGGCAACATATCGATTCAACATTTAAATACAGGACTCGCAATAAAATAATCATTGAGATAAGCTTCTTATTCTTAGCTGACGCTTTAGAAACTACTCTCTATATACATATCCAGTTGTAACACTCAACAGGAACACTATGGAGCGTGGCACAGCTTTGGTTACACACTGAGCATATGGATAGTGATGTCTGGAAGTGAGATTCCCGCACCAGGTGAAGCTCTACGCGGACCAGCCATCTGATCCCACACCTTCGTTTCCCCGACTGACCCCGTTTGCCCCCAAGTCCCTCGGAACCCTTCGCTAGAGCCGCCCAGGCAGGACCTGAGAGGAGGGCTCACTGGATCCAAATTGTGTTTCCTCTCTCACTTCTCCTGGGTTCCACCGTCAGGTCCCCGAACGTGGAGAAGAACTGCTCCATCTCTCTCTGGAGCATGTCGTTCCTTTTCTCAGCATCCTCCTTGGCTCGTTCGGCATTTCTCATCTTGATCTCTATCATGGTGAACTTTTTCCTCTCTTGGTCCAGTTCATCGTGGAGACTCAGCATTTCCGTTTCCAAAGTCAGATTCCGCTGTTCCAAGCTGCAGAGGGCGGGGAGAAAAAAGAGATGAGAGGCAAGTGAATGCTATGTCTCTGGGTGTGAGAGAGAACGAGATATGTACTCTAAATTGTCTGCAGCACTGAGGAAATCAAGGCGAGCCCTGCCCAATCACAATCACCAAAGCCATGCCTAATAAGGTTTCACTCGGTGCTATCGATTCACTATTTGCTACTGTGATTTATCCCCATGGTCACAAGTTGCTAGGGCATCTCTGAGAAGGGCTTGGCTGTCACTTCATAGTGAACAGGTAGGGTCAGTACAGACAAGCTGGATGGAGACTCAAGCCGTTTAGCACATAGAAGCAGAGGAGGCCGGGGCAGCCGCCTGAGCACTGTGGCAAACTGGCTTTGTTGAACAGATAGGGAAAGTGTGGTGGGGGTGGAAGGAAAGGAAGAGTAGTCACATGGATTTCTATCTAAGGAAACCGCTTGAGCAACAGTCACCATCAGGCCACACCCCCTGCTACCAATAGACTTTTCAAGAGGATGTGGACCTACTGTAAGAAATGACCAATAGCACCTGCCTCCTTAGTAGGGAGGCAGCAGTGGCCCGGGGTGAGCAAGCATCTTTCCTCCACCTCTAGTCACAGTGGCTGGCCTTGGTGCTTGTTGGCTCTGATTTTCATTGGTTTTCCAAATAGTTAGTTTCTCAGGATGTAGATATTTTGTGTCCTTATAACTGTGCATTTGATGAGTGTAGAATTTAAGGTAGCTTCCTTAGAAGAGACTATTTTTTCCTGTGCGTTTGTCTGTGTGTCATTTTAAGAGGGGAGTACTGAAACTTTGTCCTCGGGGTCATTTGCTAACAGCTGACTTGTACATTTCTCCTTTTCTGAGCCGAAGCATCACAGGGCTCATTCAAGCTGGTCGGACCAGTGGAACTTAAAAAGTAGATTACCTTAATATATATATATATATATATATATATATATATATATATATGATATAATAATATAATATAATATATATAATATAAATTAATATAATATTATATAAATATAATAATTATAAATAATTAATTAAATAAAATAATTAAAAACTGAAATGCCAATTTTTTCTTGTTTTTAAAAAAGGCAAGCCTTATTTGTAATCTGTACCTTTGATCAGATGATAAGAAAATTCCAATGAATATGAAGCTGGTCTCCCTTTATAAGTTGAATCCACAAACAAAACAGAACACTTCATAATGGAATCATTCCCTTGTGCAAAACCTAAGAAGGCTATATCTGGTATGTGATCAAATTTTTACTTAGGAGGCTGGAAGTGTGATGTCTGTCACTCAGAATTACCATACAACACGTTCTCCATGCTCCCTAAGATTATTTCTGGACTAAATATGTTGAAATACTGAAGCTTAAATACCAAATGAGCTAATCTGTACAGAAACTGTGGTAACGTACCACGTGTGTCAGAGGCATCTGTGTGAAACTCCCAGGAAGCTAAAGGAGAAAGCATAAAATAGAAAAGGAATTCCCTGAAAACAAACCCATAGAAATGATGGATAATTTTATAATTTTATAAAGGTTAATTTTTTCATTAATTAATTTATGTGCTTTACATCCCGATTACAGCTTCTGCTACCTACCTCTCCTTCCAGCCCTCACACTTCACCTCCCTCTATCCCTTCCTCCTTTTCTCCTCAGAGAAGGGGAGGCCTCCCACGGATATCCACCCGCCTTGGCATAACAAGTGGCAGTAGGACTAGGTGCATCTTCTCTCACTGAGGTGAGACACAGCAGCCCAGTTAGGGGAAAGGGAGCCAAAGGCAGGCAGCAGAGTCAGAGACAGGCTTGCTCCCACTGCTAGGAGTCCCACATGGGGACAGCCATTTAATGATCAAAGGATCAATTCAACAAGGACGTAAATGACCCTGTACATTGATTCACCTGGCTGAGGGGCCTTGAGTTATTCAACCCAAAATACAGAGACTCATAAGGATAAACAAGTCCATAACAGCACTGCGAGACTTTAAGATACCTTTCTCGCAATTTCTACCTGTGTAGCAGAAAAATCAGAGAGCTATAGAGTTAAGTAGCCCAATTTACAGATCTGCACTACAGATATATATATATTTAGGTATACTTTCCCAACTACTAAGAGCACAGGGTCACCAAACTCAACAATTGACATCATACACAAGAATTTCTTTGAGCGCAACTCAGTGTTTTCTAAGAACACAAAGTTGGATACCAGTGGGAAGGGCAGGAAAGAGCAGTAAACTCACGTGTTTGAAGCTAAAAGCAATACTTCTCACTGCCTGACAGACAAAATGAAATACCCCACCACCCATCTGTCTACCATCTCTCTATCTATCCACTCGTAATATTGATGGGGTGGAGCTGAGAAAGAATTTGAAGAGAAATGTATCATTCTGTGCAACAATGGCTGGACAGTAATGGCGGCCCTGACCTCTGTACATCGCACACTGTGGGTGTGCTACGGCCTCCCTAGCCTCTCCCTTGGCTTGCCAGTGGGGGAGGAAGATCAGAGGCATGGGTCACTAAAATGGCACTCTTTTGGAAAGTTCTGCTGTTTGCCAAGCATTCTGAAATGCACTGTAGATCTCAGGACACAAATTTGTTAGAGAGTTCCTAGAAACGAACAACTGTGTGAGATGACAGTCTTTTATTGCTGCCACGTATTCCTGCAGCACCATAAGAAAAAAATCAGAAGTTCACTTTCTTTCAAAGCTCACAAAAAAGATTTTGGCAGGGGAAGTAATTTCCCAGTCTCTTAAGTAGTATTTTAATTTATACTTAATTACCCATAGCTTATGAAAGTATGCTATCTTTTGTCTCGTAATTAATCAGTGGTTGAGAAACTCATCACAATACATTGAAGTCAACTGTATATATCATCCATTATCTCTTATCTATCATCCCCATATTAAAGATATTTATGGACATATCATATCATAATTTCATAACTAACTGTGGGGTTTGGAGCCATCAAGGCAGTCACTGAGAGACAAATTACTGAGGACCCTAGCAAGCCATTCATAAAGACACTCTCCAAGGAACATGGGTTGAGCCTGTAGCCGGCCAGTGCCTTGTGGTACCCTGAACCTCAAACTTGCTTCTCCTGACCCCATAATTCAGTATTTGTTGCTCTACACTGAAAGAGCATCAACCTAAAATGCTTATAATTCTTGTGACCATGGCAGCATTTGGTCATCTTCAGGTCTCTAGCATAAGGGTTTGTCTGTGAGTCCTGGGCTTCACTCTCAGTACCTGACACTAAAGAACACAGTGGGCTCAGAGCTCAGCCACTAGTCCTTAACTTACCCAGGGACGCTTCCTCAAGGAAGCTTTTAGGCAAATCTTGTGCCTTGGCCATTTATGGGAGAGTGTAAGTTGCAGGGAAATAGATACTTTAAAAATATATTTTATTAATTTATTCATATGAGAAATAGATTCTTAACATAACCATATCCTCATAATGATGTAGCTTGCACGGCACTGAGGCCACATTTCCCCAAGTTAATGAGCTTTGCATCTGTCTCCACAGATTCCGATTTCACAGTAAAAGTTGGGGCTTGCAGATGAACACTGCAAGTCCTATGTCACCGTGTCCCTGTCACCTCTCAGAGCTCATCAGATTCCCCTGGGTCTGAGATGGCTGTGAGATAGAGGCATACTCTCTCAGAATTAAACAGTTGAAAAATGAAAATGAAACATTCGTTTGCTTTGTAAGTGTCATCCGACCATTTTACCCAACTTTTTGCTTTACTCTAATTCTACACTTATCTTACCAGTGAACACCGGGCTGCTGTCCTGTCCTCAGGGCCTGTCTAATTCAGACAGATATTTAATACTCATTGAAGAGGACCTTATTCCGTGTCAGAAATAAGACTCAGTGACTTCTCGTGTATTTTGAGGGAGACTCTTAAGTTTTACCCATTAAGGTTTCTGAGAGCTCAGGGCAATGAACCTAATTTCCCCAGCATTCTGCACCCGGCAAATGGTAAAGCTCAGATCTCCTGGGTGGAGCATATTTGGTCCCATGTGACTCGGTACCAATGCAGAAAGCTGCTGTCACCCTCTGGCAATAACGGTTTCCAAGTTTTCTCACCTCTTTATCCTGGACTCATATTCGATCTTCTGCTTGGTCATTTCCTGTTTCAGGCTGGAGACTAAACTGTGAAGTGCACTGTGGTTGCTGGTGTTGTTGCCGACAAATGTCTCACTGTTGTCGCTGCTGCTGGTGGCACGGCTACTGCGACCCCCCACGCTCCTGCGGTCACTTTTGTTCTCGTAGTCCCCAGGATGTGAAAGGTCATCCTGTGGGGGCCCATCTAAAACAGGGTCCTCAAAGTTCCCACCGTAAAAGTCTTGCTCTGGGCAGGTGGTGGTGGAGGAGCGACAGGAATTGGAATTCTCGGGGAGGGAGATTTCACAGGAGGAGGTGGACCAGGTGGCGCTGTCCACGCTGTGCTTGTCATCGAGGCTCATCAGTGAGAACTGCTGATGGACATTGTCATAGGTGGAGAGTCTGTTGTGCTGGCCTGACTCTCCAGTTTGCTCCTTCTGTTTGTTGTCTCTCAGGGTCACATAGCCATTGGGTAGCCAACTCATGCTTCGACCATTCAAGGGATTCCCTTGCGTGTCAGAGTTCAAAAGACCTACGCGGACGGTTCCGTTCTGTACACTTTGGGTGCCCATTTTGGTACCAGAACTCTTCAGGGAAGAGGTCCTTCTGGCTTGTAGGCTCCCACTAGGGGTGATTTGGGTTTTCTCGACACTTTCTGCGTTACTGCTGCTGAAGGACCCATTGGTGACTATACCACTGCCTTTATTGAAGGCCGGGTTCTTCTTGACCATGAGAGGCGGGCTCCTGGAGACATCCAGCTTGTGCATGCTGCTCCTTGGGCTGTTCGCTTTGCTGCCTGATAGCGCTGTGGGGGATCCGTTGTCCATGTTGCTTCTCTGCGGGGACTCGGGCTTGTCCCAAGAGCACCGCCTGCCAGGGCTCTCCTTGGTGTTGTTGTTTTCCCTGTTCTGTAACTGACCCGTGGTGGCTTTCTTATGGCCGTCGTTGCTGTTCCCGCTCAGCCCATCTTGGGGCTTGCTCTGCAGTTCTGTGTCTTTGGGGAAGAGACAGTCATGTCTGCTAATCATCACTGACATCAACTGCTGGACCACCACCGTGCCTGCAATCACATAGGAAACACAGTGAAGTGAGCAAGCGAGGTGGGTCACTGACATCATCAACTGCTGGACCACCACCGTGCCTGCAGTCAGTCACACAGGAAATAAAGAGAAGTGAGCGAATGTTTTTCACTTATCTCTCATTTTGAACTGGACTCTGGGAGAAAACTATTTAGAAGAAAATGAATACAACCAATGTTCTTAATGATTATATTAGTGACAGAAGGTATAGAGTTTTATGAGCATCTAGTCTGTTCCATGAACTGTGCCAAGTACTTTAGTTTGTAGCTTTGCCAGATTATGAGACAAACATGGATATATAAATATATATGTGATATATGTACGTATTTGTATATACATTTATGTACACATACACATCCGCACATACATGGGCCAGACTCTGGTCTTGAATTCAGAGTTATGTATTTCAGAGCTCAGGCTTTATTCAGTGTACAACATTTATTGCAAGTTTAACATTTTCAGTACAAGTAACATTTAAGGCGATGCTGTGTTTATCTCCTATCTGCCGTTGTCTCAAGCCATCACTAATGCATTAGCAGTACATTTAAATAGAACCTTATACAATCTACGGTATGTACATGGTCTATCTTTTTAATATAATAAGACAATGAAGTTCCACATGCCTTTTGTCATTAAAAAAGATTCAGGGCTAAGGGGCACTGGTTCGAATGGTATAGTAAAGATCTCTAAAAATGCTCTTTTCTATAAAAGCACTAACAATATTTTTCAGAGTCAACCTTATCAGAATTGTGGAAATTAACTCAAAGATTTAAGCACTTTGGAGAAATGCCAATAGAAGCAGCAACTCCATGCTGTTGTAAACTGCTTGGAGATGCTGACAGACATTTATATGCTGTTATTATAGCTTGAAAACTAACACTCCACACACTCCCTGTGACAACCCACAGTCTGGCCACCACTGCAATGGAACTGATTGGAAGGAACCCCAAAGCTGCAGTACCCCGAGAATTGTCATCCCTTGACCTCTCTGGTCCCCTCTGAAGACTCTATCCACGAGACAACTTATGCGGTCTGATTGGGAGTGCACTTTGGATTGAAAACCCTTCTCCAATTACATTAGAATAAAGCATATCAAAGAAATCATTTCCCTCTGAAGCGGGGAATAACAGCTGAGACAGACATGCACTAACCCAACCCAGATATTAAAGGATGGCCCTGGGAATGAAATTGTGTAGTCCTGCGACAAGCCTGTGGGAGTCTAGAAGGCAGCAGTCACATTTAGGGACATGCTCATGCTCTGGCTCTGACCCTGAAGCAAAAGCAGGAAACTGAGTGAACCTGTGAGTGGCCTGCCCAGCTGAGTGCTGACTTAGCATAGCAGGTGCACATAACATCTTGATAGACATCTTACTGGCTCCAAGCACTTCACCGAATCTCTCCTGGCTCACTAACATCCAAGCACACAATGCACAGACTTCAAGAGGTAGCTTCACAGAACCGTTATGACACTGAACAACAGCACAGCAGCAGCAAGGAAGGAGAACCACATTCAAGTTTCCTGCATGTTAGTAAACACATTCTCTTCTCCTTCTTCTTCTTCTTCTTTTTTTTTTGTTTGTATTTTTGTTTGTTTGTTTGTTTGTTTTTTGACACAGAGTTTCTCTGTGTAGTCTTGGCTGTCCTGGACTGGCTTTGTAGACCAGGCTGGCCTCGAACTCACAGCGATCCACCTGCCTCTGCCTCCTGAGTGCTGGGATTAAAGGCGTGCACCAACACCAACCGGCAACACATTCACTTCTTAATAACAAAAAAGAGGCATTCGGAGAGTAAGGTTTTGCTGATTCACTGGGGAAAAGAAAGAGCTGATTCTTAGGAAGTCCAAACACTGTAGCTACTAGAAATGCTTTAAGTCAGCTGACCGCACTGACGGAGAAGCAGCTTGCTGGACAGTGCAACCATGCTGCCTAGGCCCTTAAAGTAGCACTCTACCTAAAATACTCAAAT